>NW_026695088.1:0-5633 GCF_021218885.2 Marmota monax
CTGACACTAACACTAAAGCAAACCCTACCCCTACCCCTACTGGTAAACCTATACCTAAACCTAACAGTAACACAGGCACTAGACCAAAACTAATCCTAAATAGAGTAATGAATCTAGCCTTATCTTTAAGGAAAAACCAAGCACTAGCCCTAATAATAACCCTTAACCTAACTTAAAAACTAACTGTATCCCTAGACCTAATGCTAGTCCTAAATCTGGTTCTCACCCTAAACCTAACCCTAACCCAAACAATGACAGTTACCCTAAAACAAACCCTAGCTCTATACTTTATCCTAACCCAAAACCTAACTAGAAAACTAGACTCATTTGTAAACCTAACCCTAAAACTAACCATAATCATACCCCAGCTCTTACATTTCCCATAGACCTAATGCTAGCCATAAAGCTCACACAAACGTAGCCCTTATCCAAGCCCTAAATTTTGCCCTTATTGTAACCATAACAAGAAGCCTAAACCTAACCGTAAACCTAACTTTTGCCCTTACCCTAATTCTAGCTCGAACTCTAACGTTAATCTAAACATAAACCTATTCCAAACCCTTACGTTAACCCTGACTTTAAACCTAACACTCATGCTAGCCTAATCCTAGCTCAAATGCTAACACTTACCCAAACCTAACCCTGACACTAACCCTAGGCCTAACCCTAACCCTAGTTCTAATTCTAACCTTAACCCTAGCCCTGCCCTTAGCTCTAACCCTATCCATTACCCTAAGGATAAACCTAACCCAAATGCTGATCCTAGGCCTAATATTAACTCTATTGCTAACACTAGCCCTATTCATTATGTAAACATAACCTGAACCCTGAACCTAACCTTATCATTTACCCTAACCCGAACCCTAACCGCATCCCTAATGCTAATTCAAGCCTTAATCCTAAATCTTAACCTAAACCAAACCCTACTCAAACACTGACCCTAAAAATATACCTAGCTTTATACCTGACCCTTAACCTAAACCTAAACCTTACACTTGACCTTACCATAAACTAATCATAACCATAAATCCAGACCTGACATTAGCCCCAGCCCTAATCCTATCCCTAACCCTAACACAAACACTAGTCCTCATCTTAGGCCTATACCTAGACTTAATCCTAACCCAAACCCTAACTCTAACCCTATCTCTAATTTTAACCCTTGCCCTAGACCTGAACTTAGGTATAACCCCATATTTTCCCTAACCCTATCACTAACCCTAACCATAACAGTAACCATATATCTAGTCCTAAACATAGCCCTAACCCTAACACTAACCCTAGCACTAATCCTAGCCCTAATTTATCCCTAACCCTAACTCTAACCCTAACCTTAGACTAAGACTAATTCTAAATATTACCCTAGCCATCTTTCTAGTTCTAACCCTATCTATTACAATAAACCCAACAAACCCCTAACATTAACTTAACCCTAGCCCTGGTCCCTACCCTAGATCTAAACATAACTGTACATTTGACCTTAACCCCAAGCCTAATTCTCAACCTACCACTAGACCTAACACTATCGCTAATACTAAAACTAGCCATAACCATAGCCTTATCCCTTAAACAAAAATCAGCCATTGTCCTAAACCTAAATGTTAACCTAAACCAAACCCTAACCCTAAAACTAGCCATAACCTTCTACCTCTAATTCATGTCCTGGTCCTAAAATTAACTCTGACCCTGACTTACATTCTAACACTAACCTTAATTGTAAATATCACATTGGCCCTAATGATAGTGCTAACACTAGATCTATACCAAATACTAACTCTAATCATAACCGTAGTTCTTATATTAGTCATAGCCCTAACCCTAACCCTAAACCTAACAGAAAAACTGAGCCCTCATCTGAGCCCTAATCCTAGAAGTAAACAGAAATCTAAACCTAGCCCTAGCCCTGACCTAACCTTAACTCTAGCCCTTACCCTAGTTCTAAATCTATCACTTACCCTAAGCCAAACCCTATCCATAATGCTAACCTTCATCCTAATATTAATCCATAGCCTAATCCAAATCCTAACCCTATTACTAGTCCTAACCCTAGACCTCATTCTATCTCTAACCCTAACTCAAATCGTTACCCTAACATAAAGTCTCAGTCTAAATCTGACCTTAATCCTAAACCAATACCTAAAACTAGCCCAACCAGTAAACTTATACCTAAACCTAACCCTAATACAAGCCCTAGACCTAAGCTTAACCCTAAATATAGCCATAACTCTAGACCTAGACCTAAAAAAACCCTGAGCACTAGCCCTTATGTAATCCTTAACTTAAAGCAAATACTTACCCTATCCCTAGACGTAAACCTCGTCCTAACTCTGGCTTTCACCCTAAACCTAACTCTAACCTGAACACTGACCCTAACACTAAACCCAGCTCTAATCCTGAACCTAACCCAAAACCTAAACCTAACACTAGACATAGCCATATAACTAACCCTAAAACTAGCTATAATCAGAACCTTAGATCTTACATTACACATAGCCTTAACCCTGCGCCTAAACCTAACACAAAACCTAGCCCTAATCCGAGGCCTAAACCTACCCTAAGCATAACCATGATCCTAAATGTAGCCCTAACCCTAACCCTCACCTTAGACATAAACCTAGCTCAAAGCCTAAACCTTAGCCTAAACATAACCCTAGCCCAATTCCTAAATATAAACCTAACCCTAGACCTAATCCTAACCTTAATCCTAGTACTAACCCAAGCTCTAACCCTAACATTAGCCTAACCCTAACCCTAATAATAACCGTAACCCTAAACCTAACGCTATTTCTAACCCTAATCATAAATCTAACCCTCGACATAACCCTTAAACTAACCCTTCCATAAACTTAACCCTAAACCTTACCATGAATCAAAACTAAACCTATTCCTGATCCTAAATTTAACCATAACCTAAACTTAACCCTCAACATAATCTTACATCTAATTCAATACATTACTCTAAAACTAACCCTAACCCTAATGAAAACCCTAGCCCTAACCCCAACCCTAACCCTAACCATAACCATAAACTTAACCTAGACCTAACACTAAAGCTAAAACTCCACCTAGCCCTAACCATAGCTTAAACCCTAACCCTTAGCTTAACCCTAACCCTAGCTCTAGCCCTAGCCCTAATCATATCCCTAACTCTAACCCCTACATTAACATTAAATCTAGCCCTAATCCTAGCCCTAGTATAGCCCTATTCCTAACCCTAACCTGAACCCTAGAAATAAGACTAACTATAATTCTCGCACAAGA
This sequence comes from Marmota monax, assembly GCF_021218885.2. Classification (NCBI taxonomy): domain Eukaryota; kingdom Metazoa; phylum Chordata; class Mammalia; order Rodentia; family Sciuridae; genus Marmota; species Marmota monax. The sequence goes on from NW_026695088.1 coordinate 3,262, forward strand.
CCTATCCCTGCTTCTAAACCTATCCCTTACCATAACCCTAACCCAAGCCCTTACCATAGTCATAACCCTTGCACTATCCTTAGCCCTAGCACTAACCCTAAATTGAAACCTATCTATAAAAATAACCCTAACCTGATGCCTCAGCCTAACCCTGAAACTAGCTTTAATCCTAATCCTAATCCTAAAATTAGCCCTAACCCTAGCCCTATCCCTAAAATAAAACCGAGCTATACCCCTAACACTAACCCTTACCCTAGACCAAACCCAACCCTACACCAACTTTAAACCTCTCCCTAATTTGAAACCTAACCCTAATCCTAAACCTAACCATAAACCTGATTCATATCCATACACTAAACCTAGCTCTAAACATCACCCTAACCTTAAACCTAACACTAACACTAGACCTAGTCCTAAACTTAACCCTAAAACTAACAATAATCGTATCCCTATTTATTACAATAGCCATAACTATAACACTAGCCCTAACCCTAATAGAAAACTAGCCCCAATCAAAGCCCTAAAACGAGCTTTAACCCTAAACCTAACTCTAACCCTAGTCCTAACTCTAGCTCTAACCCTATTCCTTACCCTAAGCCAAACCCTTAATATAATGCTAACCGAGTTCTTAGCACTAATCCTTAGCCTAACCAAAACCTTACTCTATAACTAGTCCTAAACCTAACCTTCATTCTAGATCTAACCATAACCCAAACCCTAACCCAATCCGTGACCATTATTCTGACCCTAACAATAATCTTAGGTCTAAATCTAAACCAAACACTAACACTAGCCCTACTGGTAACCTTATACCTAAACCTAACACTAACACTAGCACTAGTACTAAACCTAATCCTTAATCTAGCCATAACTATAGCTCTATACCTAAAGACAATTAACCTAACCCAAACTTTAACCCTACCTCTAGACCTAACCCTAGTCCTAATTCTGGCTTTAACCCTAACCATTACCATACCCGAACATTGTCCCTGACACTAACACTAATCATAGCTCTAAACTTCACCCTAACCCTAAAACTAACCCTAAAACTACACCTAGCCATAGCATTAACTATAAAACTAGTCTTAATCATTACACTAGTTCTTACATTAGCCGTAGTCCTAACCTATCACCAAACCTAGCCCTAATCCAAGTGCTAATTTAGCTTTAAGCCTAAAGCTAACCCTAAAAATAACCCTAGCCCTAACTATAACCCTAAGCCTAACCCTAGACCTAATCCTAACCATAACCCTAGTGCTGACCTAAGCTCTATCACTATTCATTACCCTATGATAACTATAATCCCTATGTTAAACCTAGGCAGAACCCTAATACTAGCACTAGCATTAACTATCCCTAACCCTACCGTAGACCTTACATTAGCCCTAACTCTAACCCTAGCCATAACCCTAATACAAAACTTAGACTAGCCTTAACCTACACCTAACCTGAATCCTAAACCTAACTGTGTCATTACCTTATCCCTAAACATAAGACTAAATTGAGCCCTAAACCTAAACCTTTACCTAACCCAAACCCTAACCTTGACCCTGACTCTAATAATACCCATAGCTCTAAACCTGAACCCAGCAAGAAACCTAAATTTACAATAGAACTAGCCATAAACCTAACCCTAAAACTATCCCTAACCCCACCCTAGATATGACATTAGCCCTAGCTCTAATCCTGGCCTAACACTAATACAAAACTTAGCCAATATTCTAGCCATGAACCTCGCCTTAATCATAATCCTAACCCTAACGTTAACCCTAGCCTTAACCCTAAATCTCAACCTAGTCCTAAACTACCTATATTCCTATCCCTTACCCTAAACCTAAATTTAGGCCTTGACCCAACACTAACCCTACCCCTAACCCTAGGCCTAAACCTAACACTAACCCTAGCCCTAATCCAAGCCCTAATTTAGCCCTATCCCTTACCCTAACCCTAGCCCTAAGACTAACTCTAACTCTCACACTAGCTCTATACCTAATTCTAACCCTATCCCTTACCATCACCATAAACCTAGCCCTAAACATAGCCCTACCCTAGCTCTATTCTTAGACCTATCTCAAAATCTAGATCTCAACCTAACTCTAAATTTAAACCTAATCCTAAGACTAAATCTAGCCCTAACACTACTCCTATCCCTAACCCTTAACCTAAGCCTAAATCTCACACTATCCCTAACCCTAAGACTAATCTTAAAACTAGCCCTAACCCTACACCTATCCCAAAAACAAATCCAAGGCATAGCCCTAAACTTAACCCTGAACATAAACCAAACCCTAACCCTACAACTAACCCTAATCCCATCCGTAATTTTAGTCTAACCCAAACCTGAAAACTAACCCTGTCCCTGACTCTGACCC
>NW_026695089.1:0-7625 GCF_021218885.2 Marmota monax
AGGCCGAGGTTTAGGGCTAGTAAAAGAGGTAGGGTATGAGATAGGCTAAAAATTAGTGTTAGGACTAAGGTCGCATTACGGTGATGTTTTGGCTTAGGGTAATGAATAGGATTAGAGGTAGGGTTAGGATTAGGGATACGGTTAGGGATAGGGTTAAGTTTAGGGTTAGCAATACTCGTAGCATTAGGTTTAGGATTAGGTTTGCTGTTTGAGTTAGTGTTAGGTTTAGGGTTAAGGTTAGGGATAGCGTTAGTGTTTGGGTTAGTGTTATAGTTAGGTTTAGGATTAGTGTTAGGTTTAGAGTTAGGATTAGGTGAGTGTTAGGGTTAGGGTAAGTGTTAGGGTTAGGGTTAGTGTTAGCGTTAAGGTTAGGGTTAGAGACACGGTTAGGTTTAGGTATATGAATACATTTAGGATTAGGGTTAGGGTTAGTGTTAGGGTTAGGGTAAGGGTTAGCATTAGGGTTTAGTTTAGGTTTAGTGTTAGGATTTGTGTTAGGTTTAGGGTTTGGTTTAGGCTTAGTGTTACACGTATGTTTAGGGTTACACGTAGGGTTAGGGTAAGTATTAGGGTTGGGGTAGGGTTAGTGTTAGGGTTAGGGTTAGTGTTTGTGATAGTTTAGGTTTAGGCTTAGGATTCAGGATAGGGTATGATTAATTTTAGATTTAGGGTTAGGGTTGGCCTTAGGGGTAGTGTTAGGGTTAGTTTTAGGGTTAGGTGTAGGTTTAGGTTAGTGTTAGTGTTACAGGTAGGGTTGGGTTTAGGTTTAGGATTACTCTTTGGGTTACTGTTAGTGTTAGGCTGAGGATTAGTGTTAGGGCTAGGTTTAGACTAAGTGTTATGCCTAGGGTTACTTTTATAGTGAGGTTTAGTGTTAGTGTTAGTGGTAGTGGTAGTATTAGTGTTAGTGATAGGGTTAGGTTTAGGTTTAGGGTTAGTGTTAGGGTTAGGGTTAGGTTTAGGGTTAGGTTTAGTGTTATGTTAAGGGTTCGGTTTAGGATAGTGTCAGGGTTAGTGTTAAGATTAGGGTTAGGGTTAGTGATAGGGTTAGGGTTCGTATTAGGTTTAGGCTTCATTGTAGGGTTAGGGTTAGGGTTATGAAAAATTTTAGGGTTAGGTTTAGGGTAGTGTTTGTGTTAGTGTTAAGTTCAGATTTAGTTTTAGAGTTAGTGTTAGGGTTAGGGTTACGGTTAGGCTTAGGGATAGTGTTAGGATTAGGTTTGGGTTTATTTAAGGTTTAGGATTAGGGTTAGTGTTAGGGTTAGGTTAGTGTTAGTGTTAGGGTTCGGGTTTGGTTTAGGGATAGTGTTAGTATTAGGGTTATTTTTAGGGTTAGTGTTAGATTTAGGGTTAGGGATAGGGTTAGTATAATGGTTAGGTTTAGGGTTGGGTTAGGTCTAGTGTTAGGTTTATTGTTAGGGTTAGTGTTAGGATTAGGGTTAAAGTTAGTGTTAGTCTTAGGGTAAGAGTTAGGGTTAGGCTTAGTGTTAGGTTTAGAGTTTGGGTTAGGGTTAACTTTAGGGTTAGGATTAGGATTATGGTTTGTGTTAGGATTTGTGTAATGGTTAGGGTTAAGTTTAGGGTTTGGGTTTATGTTAGGGTTAAGGTTAGGGTTACAGTAGGATTAGTTTTAAAGTTAGCATTAGGGTGAGTGTGGGGTTAGTTTTAGGTTTAAGGATAGTATTAGGGTTAGTGTTAAGTTGAATGTTAGGTTACGGTTGTGGTTAATGTTATGATCACTGTTAGGGTTTTCGTTAGGTTTAGTGATAGGGTTAGGGTTGAGGTTAGGGTTAGTGTTAGGGTTAGTGTATTTTTTTTATGTAAGGGTTAGGGTAAATGTTATATTAGATTTAGGATTTTCATTTGGATTAGGGTTTGTGTTCTGATGGGGGATTGTGTTAAGTATGAGGTTACAGTTAGTGTTAGGATTAGTGTTAGCATTAGGGTTGGGGTTAGGGTTTGTGTAAGAATAAAGGTTAAGGTTAGGATTACTGTATGGGTTAGGATTAAAGATATGTTTAGGGTTTTTGTTAAGTTTATTTTTAATGTTAGTTTTAGAGTTAGGGTTAGGGTTAGGATAAAAATAGGGTTAGTTTTAGGAGTAGGATTAGTGTTAGGGTTAGTTTTAGTGTTAGGGTTAGGGCTACGTAAGAGGTTAGGGTTAGGGTTAGGGTTATGGTTAGAGTTAGGGAGGTTTTAGTGTTAGATTTAGGTTTTGTGTTATGTTTAGGTTTAGGGTTAGATTTAGAATTAGGGTTAGGGTTATGGTTATGTTTAGGGTTAGGGTTAGGTTGAGGTTTAGGGTTAGGGTTAGTGTTAGGGTTAGATTTAAGTTTAGGTTTAGCTTTCTGGTTAGGGTTAGTGTTAGGGTTGGGGTTAGTTTTGGGTTTAGCGTTTGTATTAATGATAGTGTTAGGGTTAGGGTTAGATTTAGGTTAGGGTTAGGGTTTGGCTTAGGCTTTGTGTTAGGGTTATGGTTAGGGTTAGTGTTAGGCTTAGGTTTAGGGTTAGTTTTAGGGTTTGTGTTAGGGTTATATTTAGAGTTAGTGTTAGTGTTTGGTTTAGTGTTATAATTGAGAGTTAAATTTACGGTTAGGATTATGGTTAGTGTCAGGTTTAGAGTTAGGTTTAGTTTTAATGTAAGGGATAAAGTTAGAGTTAGGATTAGTGTTGTAGTTAAGGTTATGGTTAGGTTTAGGGTTAGGATTATGTTTAGTGTTAGGTTTCCGGTTAATATTAGGGCTAGGGTTAGGCTTAGTATTAGGTTAAGGTTTAGGGTTAGTGTTAGTTTTAGGGTAAGGTTTAGGGTTACTGTTAGGGTTAGGGATAGATATTGTGTTAGAGTTATGGTCAGGGTAATTGTAAGGTTTACTGTTACGGTTATGGTTAGGGTGAGTTTTATGGTTAGTATTAGTTTTGGGGTTAGGTTAAGGGTTATGGTTCTTGTTAGAGTAAGGATTGGTTTTCGAATTAGGGTTAGTGTTCAGTTATTGTTAGGGTAAGGGTAAGTTTAGGGTTAGGGTTATGATTAGGGTTAGGGTTTGTGTTATGTTTAGGGTTAGGTTAGGGTTATGATTAGTGTTAGTGTTAGGGTTAGGGTTAAGGTTAGGTTTAGAGTTAGGGTGAGGTTTATGATTAGAGTTATTGGTTACTCTTAAAGTTAGGGTTAGGGTGAGTGTTAAGTTTAGGGTTAAAGTTAGTGTTAGGTTTGGGGTTAGTGTTATGGTTACAGTTATTGTTATGATTAGGATTAGGGTTAGCATTATGTTTAGGCTTAGGTTTATGTTAAGTTTAGGGATAGGATTAGGGTTACTGTTAGTGTTAGGGTTAGCTTTGCGTTTACGGTTTGTTCTAGGGATAGGTTTAGGTTTAGGTTTACTTAGTGTTACGTTTAGGTTAGGGTTAGGGATTGGGTTAATGTTAATGTTAGGTTTAGGTTTAGGTTTAGGCTTAGTGTTAGTTTTAGGGTTAGGTTTAGGGTTAGCGTTAAGGTTAAAGTTATTGTTAGGTTAAGGTTTAGGTTAGTTTTTGTGTTTGATTAGGGTTAAGGTAAGTTTTAGGGTTAGGTTTAGGGTTATGATTACAGTTAGTATTGCTGTTACAATTAGTGTTACGTTGAGTTTTACGTTTAGAGTTAGGATTAGGGTTAAGAATAGTGTTAAGCTAAGGGTTAGTGTTATGGTTATGATTATGATTAGGGTTAGGGTTAGGTTTAGGGTTATGGTTCGATTAGGATTTGAGTTAGCGTTTGGGTTTGTGTTAGGGTTAGTGTTAGTGTTGGGTTTACGGTTCATGTTAGGGTTAGGGTTAGGGTTAGGTTTACTTAGAATTAGGGATAGGGTTAGGATTCATATTAGGGTAGGGTTAGGGTTATTTTTAGCTTTAGGTTTAGGTTAAGGTTTAGGGTTAATTTTAGTGTTAGGGTTTGAGTTAGGGTTAGTGTTAGTGTTAGGGTTAGGTTAAGGCTTAGTGTTAGCATTAGAGTTAGGGTTATTATTATTGTTAGTGTTATAGTTAGGATTATTTTTCAAGTTAGGATTAGGTTTAGGGTTAGTTTTAGGGTTCGGGTTAGATTTAGGGTTAGGCTTACTGTTAGTGGTAGGGTTAGGATTAGGTTTAGGAATAGTGTTAGTGTTAGGGATAGGTTTAGAGTTATTGTTAGGATTACCATTAAGGTTAGGGTTAGTGTTATATTTAGGGTTAAGTTTAGGGTTAGTGTTACGGTTAAGTTTAGGTTTAAGTTAGGTTTAGTTTTAATATATGGGTTAGTTTTAGGGTTAGTGTTAGGGTACTTGTTAGTGTTAGGGTTAGGATTATGGTTCAGGTTAGGGTTACGATTAGTTTTAGGTTTAGGGTTAGATTTTGTGTTAGTGTTAGGGTTATGTTTAGGTTTTTGTTAGGGTTATGTTTAGGGTTAGTGTTACGGTTAGTATTACAGTTAGATTTAGTGTTAGGTTTAGGGTTATTGTTAGGGTTAAGTTTAGGTTTCAGGTTAGTGTTAGGGTTAGGTTTAGGGTTAGTGTTAGGGTTAGGTTTAGTGTTAGAGTTAGTGTTAGTTTTAGGGTTAGGTTTAGGCTTAGGTTTAGAAATAGGGTTAAGGTTAGTATTAGGGATAGAATTAGTGTTAGCGTTAGGGTTAATGTTAGATTAATATTTATGTCATAGTTAGGATTACAATTAGGTTAGGGTTAGGGTAAATGTTTGGATTAGGGTTAAGTTTATTTTTAGATTTATGTTTAGTTTTATAATTAGGTTTAAGATTCGGGTTAGGGTTAGATTTAGGGTTAGGGTTAGTGTTAGCATTAGTGTTAGAGTTAGAATTAGGGTTAGGTTTAGTGTTAGGGTTAGAATTAGGGTTTGTCTCAGGGTTAAGGATAGGTTTAGGGTTACTGTATGTTTAGGATTAGGGTCACTGTTAGGTTTAGGGTTAGGGTTTGTTTAAGGTTTAGCATTAAGGTTTGTTTTAGAGTTATATTGAGGGTTATGGTGAGGGTTAGGTTTAGAATTATGGTTAGAATTAGTGTTAGGAATAATGTTTGTGTAAGGGTTAGTGTTGTGTTTAGGCTTAGTGTTAGGGTTAAGGTTATGTTATGGTTAGGTAAAGGGTGAGTATTAAGGTTAGTGTTAGTGTTAGGGTTAGGTTAGGATTATGGTTATGGTCAAGATTAGGTTTAGGATTAGGGTTATGATTAGGGTTAGTGTTAGGGTACTGCTAGGGTTATGGTCAAGGTTAGTGTTAGGGATAGGATTAGGTTTCGGTTTAGGTTTAGTTTTAGGGTTAGTTTTAGGTTTGCAGTTAATGTTCGGGCTAGATTTATGATTTGTGTTAAGGTTAGGGTTAGTTAGAGTTATTGTTAGGTTTAGGGTTAGGGTTAGGTTTACGCTTAGTGTTAGGTTTATGGTTAGTTTAAGGGTAGGGTTACGGTTATTGTTAGGTTAAGTTTAGGGTTCATGTTAGCATTAGGGTTAGTGTTAGGGTTAGGGTTAGATTTAGGGTTTGGCTTAGTGTTAGTGTTTGGTTTATGTTTAGGTTTAGGATTAGAAAAGTGTTAGCTTTAGGGATAGGCTTAGGGTTAATGTTTGGATTAGGGTTATAAGTAGGCTTACTGTTAAGTTTAGAGTTAGGGTTAGCATTATGGTTAGTATTAGGGTTAGAATTACTGTTAGGGTTAGAGTTAGTGTTAGGGTTATTTTTAAAGTTAGGGTTTGTGTTAGGTTGGGATTAGGTTTAGCATTAGTGTTAGTGTTAGGTATAGTGTTAAGGTTACTCTTAGGTTTAGGGTTAGGTTTAGGCTTAGGGTTAGTTATAGGGTTAGGTTTAGGTTTAGTGTTAGTTTTAAGTTTAGGGTTAGTGTTATGGTTAGTGTTAGAATTAGGATTAGGGTTAAGTAAAGGTTAGGGTTATGTTAGGGTTAGGTTAGGGTTAGGGTCAAGGTTAGATCAGGGTTAGAATTTGTGTTAATGTTAGGGTTAGTTTTAGGGTTAGTGTTAGTGTTAGGTTTAGGTTTAGGTTTAGTTTTAAGGTTAGGATTAGTTTAGGATTAGGGTTAGGTTTAGTGTTAGGGTTAGTGTTTGGGTTAGTTTTAGGTTTTGTGTTACATTTAGGATTAAGTTTTGTGTTAGGGTTATGTTTATGGTTAGTGTTAGGCTTAGTGTTAGTTTTAGAGTTAGGGTTAGGATTGAGTTTAGAATTAGTGTTTGGGTAAAGGTTAGAGTTAGGTTTAGGGTTAGTTTTAGGGTAACAGTTATGTTTATTGTTAGGGTTAGATTTAGGTTTACGGTTAGGTTTAGGTTGAATTTTAAAGTTAGGGTTAGGATTAGGATTAGGGTTACTTTTATGGTTATGGTAAGGATTAGGTTTTGGGGTTGGATTAGGTTAGGATGAGTGTTAGGTTAGTGTTAGGGTTACAGTTATGGTTAGTGTTATGGTGGGGTTAATATTAATGTTAGATTTTGTTAGGGTTATTGTTAGTGTTAGGTCAGGTTTAGGGTTATGGTTCATGTAAGGGTTAAGGTTAGGGATAATGTTCATTTTATGTTAGGGTTAGGGTTAGGGTGAGGGTTACTGTTAGTTTTAGGGTTAGAGTTATGATTAGAGTTAGAGTAAGGGTTTGGGTTAAGGTAAGGGTTATTGTTAGCTTTAGGTTAAATGTTAGGCTTAGGTAAGTGTTTGGGTTAGGGTTAGGTTTAGGGTTAGGGTTGTGGTTGAGATTTAGGGTTAGAGTTATGGTTAGTTTCAGATTCACGTTTAGGGTTATGTTACTGATTGGGTTAGTTCAGGTTTAGGGTTATGGTTAGTGTTAGGGTAAAGGTTATGTTTAGAGTTATGTTTAGTGTTAGGGTTAGGATTAGGTTTAGGTTTACGGTTAGTGTTAGGGTTAGGGTTAGGGTTAGGATTACGGTTAGGTTTATTTTTAGGTTGTGTAAGTATTAAGGTTATGGTTAGTGTTAGTTTTAGGGTTAAGGTTATGGTTATTGTTAGGGTTATGGTTAAGGTTAGTGTTAGTGTTAATGTTAGTGTTAGTGTTAGGGTTAGGTTTAGGGTTAGGTTTATGTTAGTGTTAGGGTTAGGTTTACTGTTAGGGTTTGAGTTAAGGTTAGGGTTAGGATTTGGTTAGCATTAGGGTTTGAGTTTCAGTTAGGGGTAGGTTTATGGTTAGTGTTACATATAGGTTTACGGTTAGGTTTTTGATTAATGTTAGGTAATGTTAGGTTTAGGGTTAGTGTATTCGTTAGTGTAATTGTTAGTTCAAGGGTTAGCGTTAGGGTTAGTGTTAGTGTTAGGCTTGGGGTTAAGGTTGGGGTTGGAGTTAGGGTTAGGGTTTGGGTCTAGGATAGGTTAGGGTTAGTTTTTGGGTTAGGAATAGGGTTAGGGTTAGTATTGCGGTTAGGGTTAAGATTAAGTTTAGGGTTAGTTTTGGATTATGTTTAGGGTTATGGTTAGGGTGAGTGTTTGAAATAGAATTAGAGTTAGGGTTCATGTTATGTTTATGGTTAGTTTTAGAGTTACGGTTAGGATTAGAGTTAGTGTTAGTATTATGTTTAGAGTTATGATTTGTGTTAGGGTAAATATTATGTTTAGGGTTTGTTGTAGGGTTAAAGTTAAATCTAGGTTATGAGTTATG
>NW_026695090.1:0-20282 GCF_021218885.2 Marmota monax
TTATGGTTATGGTTTGGTTACGGTTTGTGTTAGGCTTAGGGTTAGGTTAAAGGGTTCTGTTATGATTAGGGTTAGGGTGTGTTTTAGTGTTAGGGTTAAGGTTAGGAATAGGTTTAGGTTTCGTGTTAGAGTTATGGTTAGGGTTAGTGTTAGTGTTATGGTTAGAATTAGGTTTAGGGTTCATGATAGAGATAGGGTTATGGTTAGTGTTAGAGTTTGGTGTAGGATTATATTTAGGGTTAGGTTTAGTGTTACAGTTATCATTAGAATTAGGTTTAGGATTACTATTTGGGTTAGTGTTAGAGGTAGGTGTAGGGTTAGTGTTAAGGTTAGATTTTGAGTAAATATTCGGGTTAGGGTAATATTTATGTTGTGGTTTAGTGTTAGGGTTAGTGTTAGTGATAGGGTTAGGGTTAGGTTTAAGGTTAGAGTTAGGGTTAGGGATAGGTTTAGGGTTAAGTTTAGTGTTACAATAAGGGTTAGGTTTAAAAAAGTGTTAGGTTTAGGGTTAGTTTTAGGATTAGGGTTCGTGTAAGGGTTAGGCATTTTTGTAGGGTTAGGGTTAGTGTTAGGGTAAGGGTTATTGTTAGGATAAATGTTAGGTTTAGGGTTAAGGTTGTGTTAATGTTAGTGTTAGATTAAGTTCAGTTTAGAGTTAGTGTTAGGGTTAGGGTTAGGATTAGGTTAAGGGATAGTGTTAGGGTTAGGTTAGGGTCCATGTAAGTGTTAGGGTTAGGGTTAGTGTTAGGGTTAGGTTAGTGTTAGAGTTAGAGTTAGTGTTAGGGTTAGAGTTTGGGATAGGGATAGTGTTAGGATTAGGGTTAATTTTAGGGTTAGTGTTAGAGTTAGGGTTAGGGTTAGCAGTAGTGTTATGGTTTGGTTTAGGGTTAGGGTTAGGTTTAGTGTTAGGTTAACGGTTAGGGTTAGTGTTAGTATTAGGGTTAGGGTTAGTGTTAGTCTTAGGATAAGGGTTAGCATTAGGGTTAGTGTTAGGCTTAGAGTTTGGGTTAGGTTTAAGGTTAGGGATAGGTTTAGGTTTAGGGTTATGGTAGGATTATGGTTTGGGTTAGATTTAGGTTAAGGGTTATTATTAAGATTAGGTTTAGGGTTTGTGATAGGGTTAGGGTTATGGTTACAGAAGGATTATGTTTAAACTTAGTGTTAGTCTTAGGGTTAGCATTAGGTTTATGGTTACAGTTAGGGTTAATGTTAGGTTTAGCGATAGGATTATGGTTAGGTTTAGTGATAGGTTTAGGTTTAGGGTTAGAATTAATATTTGGGTTAGTGTTGTTGTTACATAAGTGTGAGGGGTAGGGTTAGATTAGGTTTAGATTTTTCGTTTGGATTAGGGTTTGTGTTCAGGTTAGGAATTTGGTTAAAGATAAGTTTATGGTTATTTTTAGGATTAGTGTTCGGTTAGGGTTGGGGTTAGGTTTCGTGTTAGAATAAGGGTTAGGGTTAGGATTTCTGTTTGGTATAGGATTAGATATAGGTTAGTGTTATTGTTAGGTTAGCATTAGTGTTAGTTTTAAAGTTAGTGTTAGGCTTAGGTTAGTGTTAGGGTTAGTGTTAGGTTAAAAATAGGGTTAGTTTTAGGACAAGGATTAGTGTTAGGTTAGTTTTAGTTTAGGTTAGATTTAGTGTTATGGTTATGGTTAGGGTTAGGTTTGGGAAAGTTTAGGGTTAGGGTTATGGGCGTTTTAGGGTTTGATTGAGGGTTGGTGTTAGGTTTAGATTTAGGGTTAAGTTTAGAATTAGAGTTATGTTTATAATTATGGTTAGGGTTACTGATAGATTAGGGTTAGTGTTAGGGTTAGGTTGAGGTTTAGGGTTAGTGTTAGGGTTAGTGTTAGGGTTAGATTTAGGTTTAAGTTTAGGTTTACTTTTAAGTTTAAGTTTAGGTTTAGGTTTAGGTTTAGGGTTAGGGTTACTGTTATTTTTAGCATGAGAGTTCCTGTTAGCATTAGTGTTAGGGTTAGTGTTAGGGTTACGGTTAAATTCAGGGTTTTGTTAGGGTTAGTATTAGTGTTTTGGTTAGGTTTAGTGTTAGGGTTAGATTTAGGGTTAGTGTTATGTTAGTGCAAGAGTTGGTTTAGTGTTAGTTTTAGAATTAGGGTTAGGATTAGGGATAATGTTAAGGTTAGGGATTGCATTGGGTTTAGTGTTAGGGTTAGTATTAGAGTTTTGCTTAGGATTAGGTTTAGGGTTAGTGTTAGGGTTAGGGTTAGGTTTATTGTTAGGTTAGGTTAAGGGTTAAGTTTAGGGTTAGTGTTACGGTTAGGTTTAGGGTTATTTTTAGTGTTAAGGTAAGAATTAGGGCTAGGTTTGGGGAATGAAAAGAGTTAGTGTTAGTGTTAGGGTTACTGTTAGGTTTTGGGTGAGGTTTAGGGTTAGGGTTAGTTTTTGTGTTAGCATTGTGTTAGGGTTATGGATAGGATTAAGTTTAATTTTATAGTTAAAGGTAGAATTTTGGTTAAGTTTAAAGATAGGGTTAGAATTAGGTTAGGGTTAGGGTTAGGGTTAGTGTTAGGATTAGGGTTAGAATTAGTGCTAGGGTTAGTGTTAGGTTTAATGTAAGAATTTGTGTTAGGGTTATTGTTGGGTTAAGTTTAGAGTTACAGTTAAGATTATGGTTATGGTTAGAATTAAAGACAGTATTAGGTTTAGGGTTATGGTTAGTGTTTGGGTTAGGGTTAGTGATGTTATAGGGTTAGGTTTAGGCTTAAGGTTTAGGTTAGGGTTAGGGTTAGTTTCAGAGTAAGTTTTAGGTTTGGTTTAGGGTTAGGTTAGAGTTAGTGTTAGGGTTAGTGTTTGGATGGGGTTAAGGTTTGTGTTAGAGTTAGGGTTAATTTTATCATTAGTCTTATCATTAAGATTAAATTTAGAATTACATTTAGGTTTAGGGTTATGGTTAAGGTTAGTGTTAGTTTTATGTTTATGTTTAGGGTTAGGGTTAGTTATAGAGTTACTGTTTGATTTACGGTTAGTGTTAGGGTTAGTATTAGTGTTTTTGTTATGTTTAGTGTTATGGTTAGTTCTAGGGTTAGTGATAGATTAGGGTAAGCGTTAGGTTTAGTGTTAGTTTTAGGGTTAGAGTTAGTGTTAGGGTTAGGATTTGGGTTAAAGTTTGTGTTAATGTTAGTATTAGCACTTTGTTTAGGTTTAGGTTTAGGGTTAGTGTTAGAATTAGGGTTAGGGTTAGTGTTACGTTAGGGTTACTGTTGCAGTTAGGGTTAGTGTGAGGATTATGGTGAGAGGTCCTGTTAGAGTTAGGGTTAGGGTTAGTGTTAGGGTTAGGGTTGCGTTAGGTCAGTGTTTGAGTTAGCATTAAGTTTTGGTTACGTGTATTTTTAGGGTTAGTGTTAGGTTAGGGTAAGGGTTAGGGTTAGTGTTAGGTTAGAGTAAGGGTTAGGGTTAATGTTAGTGTTAGTGGTTAGGGTTAGTGTTAGTGTTTGGTTATGGTTAGATGAAAGTGTGGGTTAGAGTTAGGGTTAGTTTTAGGGTCTGGGTTAGGGTTAGGTTTCGAGTAGGGTTGGGGTTAGTGTAAATGTAGGGTTAGGATTAGGGTGAGGTTAGGATTAGGGTTGTGGTTAAGTTTTTGGTTTATGTTATGGTTAGTGTTAGTGTTAGGATTAGAATTATGGTTGGGGTTAGGATCAGTTTTAATGTTAGGGTTAGGGATAATGTTAATTTTGGGGTTAGCGTTAGTGTTAGGGTTAGGGTCAGTGTTAGGGTAAGGTTTAGGTTTAGGTTTATGTTTTTAATTAGTGTTAGTGTTAGTGTTATGTTTAGGGTTAGGGTGATTTTTAGGATTAGGGTTTGGGTAAGTTTTAGGGTTAGGGTTAGGTTTAGTGTTAGGATTAGTGTTATGTTAGGGTTAGGGTTAAGCTTAAGGTTAGGGTTAGTGTTAGGGTTGGGGTTAGGATTGGGTTTAGTGTTCATGTTAAGGATAGGGTTAGGGTTAGATTTAGGTTAGGGTTAGATTTGTCTTAAGGTTCGTGTTAGGGTTAGGGTTAGGCTTAGGTTTAGGGTTAGTGTTACGGTTACAGTTTAGGGTAAATATTAGGGTTAGCGTTAATGTTTGGTTTAGTGTTATTATTAATTTTAAGTTTAGATTTACAGTTAGTATTATTGTTAGTGTCAGGTTGACTGTTTTTTCTTAATGTAAGGGTTAGGGTTAGGATTAGTGTTATAGTTAGGATTATGGTTAGGTTTAGGGTTAGGATAATGGATAGTGTTAGGTTTGGGGTTAGGGTTAGTGTTCGTGGTAGGTATAGTATTAGGGTTAGGTTTAGGGTAAGGTTTAGGGTTAGGGTTAGGTTTAGGTTAAGGTTTAGGGTTACTGTTAGGGTTAGGGTTAGAGTTTGTGTTAGAATTAGGGCTAGGGTTATTTTAAGGTTTAGGATTAGGTTTAGGTTTAGGGTTAGTTTTAGCCTTATAGTTAGTATTTGGGTTAGGTTTAGGGTTAGTGTTATGGTTATAGTAAGGGTTGGTTTTAGGATTAGTGTTAGTTTTAGGGTTAAGGTAAATTTACGGTTAAAGTTTGTGTTAATTTATGGTTAGTGTTACAGTTAGGTTTAGGGTTAGTGTTAGGGTTAGTGTTAGAGTTAGGGTTAGGGTTAGGTTTAGTTTTATGACTAGAATTAGGGTTAGAGTCAGGGTTAAGGTTAGGTTTAGGGTTAGTGTTATGGATAGGGTTTGGGTTAGTGTAGGTTTTACGGTTAGGGTTTGTTTTAGATTTAATTTTAGGGTTTGTTTTTGGGTTATATTGAGGGTTACGGTGAGGGTTAGTGTTAGAATTATGGTTAGAGTTACTGTTAGGAATGGTGTTTGGGTAAGGGTTAGTGTTGGCTTTAGGTTTAGTGTTAAGCTTAAGGTAAGGATTAGGGTAAGGTTTAGGGTAAGGGTGAGTTTTAAGGTTAGTGTTAGGGTTAGGCTTATGGTTAGGATTGCAGTTACAGTAAAGATTAGGTTTAGGTTTAGGGTTAGGTTTAGGTTACTGTTAGGGTTACGGTTAGGGTTAGTGATAGGGATAGGATTAAGTTTAGTTTTACTCTTAGGGTTCGGGTTATAGTTAGACTTAGTGTCAGATTTATGGTTTGTGAAAAGGTTAGGGTTATTTAGTGTTAAGTTTAGGGTTAGTGTTAGGGTTACGGTTAGTGTTAGGGTAGTGTTAGGTTTACGGTTAGTTTAAGGGTGAGGGTTATGGTTATGATTAGGGTTAGGGTTCACGTTAGCATTAGTGTTAGGGTTAGTGTTATGGTTAGAGTTAGGTTTAAGATTACGTTTAGTTTTAGTGTTTGTGTTAGGATTAGGGATATTGTTAGGGTTAGGTAAAGGTTTAGGGTTAGTTTTAGTGTTAGGGCTAGGGCTAGGTGTAGGTTTAGTTTTACGAATAGTGTAAATGTTATGTTTAGTTTTTCCGTTAGGTTTAGGGTTAGGTTATAATTAGGGTTAGTTTTAGAGTTAGGGTTACGTTTATTGTTCAGGTTAGGATTAGAGTCAGTTTTAGAGTTAGGGTTAGTGATTGGGTTAGTTTTAGGGTTAGTGTTAGGGTGAAGGATATGATTTGTGTAAGGGTAAGTTTTAGGGTTAGTGTTTGTGTTAGGTTTAGGTATAGGTTAAGGTTTATTATTATGGTTAGGATTAAGGTTAGAGTGAGGCTTTGTGTTAGGTTTCGGCTAAAGGTTAAGGTAATGCATAGGTTAGGGTTATGCATAAGTTAGGTTTAGTGTTAGGGTTAGGGATAAGATTATGTTTAGAGTTAATGTTAGGTTTCGGGTTAGAGTTTAAGTTGGGGTTAGTGATAGGCTTGGGTTGGGGTTAGTGTTAGGATTAAGTTTTGGTTTAGCATTAGGGTTAGTGTTAGTGTTAGGGTTAGTGTTTGGGTTAGAGTTTGTGTTAGGGGTATGGTTTGGGTTAGAGTTTGGTTCACATTAGTTTTAAGATTAGGGTTAGGATTAGGTTTATTGTTAGGGTTAAGTTTTGGTTTAGGGTTAGTCTTAGGTTTAGGGTTAGGTTTGGGGTTAGGTTTTGTGTTAGATTTAGGGTGTGGTTAAGGTTTGTGGTAGCGTTAGGTTTATGGTTAGTGTTAGGTTTAGTTTTAGGTTTAGGATTACTTTAGGGTTAGGATTCGGGTTCGTGTTAGGGTTAGGTTTATTGTTAAATTTAGGGTTAGGTTTAGTGTTAGTGTTAGATTTATGTTTATGGTTAGGATTAGGAATAGTGTTAGCGTTAGGGATAGGTTTAAGTTTAGTGTTTGTATTAGTGTTAAAAGTAGGCTTAGTGTTAAGTTTAGGGTTAGGGTTAGGGTTAGTGTTACGGTAATATCAGGGTTAGAAAAAGTATTAGGTTTAGACTTAGTGTTAGAAATAATTTTAGGGTTAGGTTTAGTGTTAGCATTAGGGTTAGGTTTAGGGTTAGTGTTAGTGTTAGGGATAGTTTTAAAGTTAGTCATAGGTTTAGGGTTAGGTTTAGGCTTGGGGTTAGTGATAGTGTTATGGTTAGGGTTAGTGTTAGTGTTAGGTTCAGGGTTACATTAGGGTTAGGTAAGAGTTAGGGTTAGGGTTAGGTCAGGGTTAGAATTATGGTTGGGGTTATGGTTAGTTGTAGGGTTAGTTTTAGGGTTCAGTTTAGGTTTAGGCTTAGTGTTAGTGTTAGGGTTAGTTTATGGTTAGTGTTAGTTTTAGGGTTAGATTTAGAGTTAGTGTTAGTGTTAGGGTTAGGTTTAGTGTGAAGATTAGTGTTAGGGTTCGTGTCAGGTTTAGGATTAGGCTTTGTTTTAGGGTTATATTTCGGGTTAGTGTTAGCCTTAGTGTTAGTTTTACAGATAGGGTTAGGATTAGGCTTAGAATTAGTGTTTAGGTAAAGGTTAGAGTTAGGTTATGTTTAGTGTTAGGGTTACAGTTAGGTTTAGATTTAGGGTCATGTTTAGGTTTAGGGTTAGGTTAAATTTAAGTTTTAAAGTTAGGTTTATGGTTAGGGTTAGAATTAGTGTTACAGTTATAAAAATGATTAGGGTTTGGGTTAGGGTTAGGTTTACGATTACTGTTAGGTTAGTGTTAGGGCTATGGTTAGGGTTAGTGTTAAGGTAGGGTTAATATGAGGGTTAGGTTTTTTGTTAGGGTTAGGGTTAGGGTTATGGTTCATGTTAGGTTTAAGGTTAGAGATAATATTAGGTGTTAGGTTTAAGTTAGGGTTAGGGTTACTGTTAGTTTTAGGGTTGGGGTTAGGATGATAGTTAGAATAAGGGTTCGGGTTAAGGTAAGGGTTATTGTTAGCTTTAGGGTTAATGTTAGGCTTTGGTAAGGGTTAGGTTTAGGGTTTGAATTAGGGTTAGGTTTAGGGTTAGAGTTAGGGTTACTTTTAGGTTGAGTTTTAGTGATAGGGTTAGTTCAGGTTTAGGCTTATGGTTAGTGTTCGTGTTAGGATTAGATTTAGTGTTAGGGTTAGGATATGGTTTAGGTTTAGGGTTAGTGTTAGGGTTAGGATAGGGTTTAGGTTTAGGGTTAGTGTTAGAGTTTGGGTTAGGTTTATGGTTAGATTTAATATTAGGTTTTGGTTTAGGTTTTGTTTAAGTGTTAGGGTTATGGTTAGTGTTACTTTTAGAGTTAATGTTAGGGTTAGGTTTATGGTTAGTTTTAGTTTTAGTGTTAGGGTTAGGTATAGGGTTAGTGTAAGGGTTAATGTTAGGGTTAGTATTAGGTTTAGGGTTAGGGTTCCTGATAGCGTTAGGTTTAGGGTTAGTGTTAGTGTTAGGTTTAGGTTTAGATTTAGGGTTAGTTTTATTTTTAGGGTTAGGGTTATGGAGAGTGTTAGGGTTAGAAATAGGTTGAGTGTTAGTGTTAGGGTTAGGCCTAATATTAGGGTTAGAGTTAGTATTAGGTTTAAGTTTAGGGTTAATTTTAGATTTAGGGTTAGGGTTATGGTAAATTTTAGGATTAGTGTAAGTGTTAGTATTAGGGTAGTTTTAGTTTTAGGTATAGAGTTCGTGTTAGCGATAGGGTTAGGGTTAGTATTAGGGATAGAATTAGGTTTTAGGTTAGCTTTAGTGTTCGTGTTGAGGTTTACGTTTAGGTTTAGGGATAGTGGTAGGGTTAGGGATAGGCTTAGGATTAGGTCTAGGGCTAGGGTTAAGGTTAGAGTTTGGTTAGTGTCAGGATTAGCTTTAGAGTTTAAATTAGGGTTATGTTTAAGGTTAGTTTTAGTGTTAGGGTTAGAGTTAGGGTTTGGGTTAAATTTACGGTTAGTTTTAGAGTTAGATTTAGGTTTAGGTTAGTGTTAATATTAGTGTTAGGTTCAGATTTACGTTTTGTGTTAGGGTAAGGGTTAGGTTTAGGGTTTCTGTTAGGGTTAGTGATAGGTTTAGTGTTAGGGTTAGGGTTTGGATTAGAGTTAGAATAAAAATAAGGTTTAGGTTTAGAGTTTGTTTTAGGGTTACAGGTAGGATAGATTAGTGTTAGTGTTATGGTTACTGTTAGGGTTAGGGTTTTTGTTAGGGTAAAAATTAGTGTGAGGGTTAGATAAAATAGGGTTAGGGTTTGGTTAACTTTAGGGTTAGGGTTAGGATTAAGGTTCATTTTTCAGTTAGGGTTAGGGTTAGAGTTCAGGTTACGGTTAGGGTTAGTTTTACAATTAGTGAGAGGGTTATTGTTATGGTTAATTTTAGGATAGTGTTAGGGTAAGAATTATGATTTGTGTTAGGGTAAAGTTTAGGTTTAGGTTTTCTGTAATGGATAGGGTAAATAGTTAGGTTTAGAGTTAGTGTTAAGGTTAGGGTTAGTTTTACGTTTAGGTTTATGGTTAGTTTTAGGATTAGTGTTTCGGTTAATGTTATATTTTGGTTTAGGGTTTTGTTAGGGTTAGAGTTAGGGTTAGTATTATAGTTAAAGTTATGGTTAGGAAGAGGGTTAGAATGCAGCATAGGCTTAGGTGTAGGGTTAGTTTTATGGTTACGGGTAGGTTAGGTATAGTGTTAGGGTTAGGGTTAGTGTTACTGTTAGGGTTAGGGTTAAGGTTAGAATTTGTGACAGGATTAGTGTTGGTTTTAGGGTTATTGTTATATTAGGGTTAGGGTTAGTGTTAGGGTTAGTGTTCATTTTAGAGTTACAGTTATGTTTAGATAACGGTTAATGTTAGTGTTAGGTTATGGTTTGGGTTACGTTTTATGATAGGGTTTGTGTTAGGTTTACAGTTAGTGTTAGGGTTAGCATAACGTTAGAATTAGGTTTAGAATTGGTGTTGTGGTTAGGGTTGGTGTTAGGGTTAGTGTTAGGGTTAAGGTTAGGATTAGAGTTAGGTTTATGTTTAGTGTTAGGGTTATGGTTAGTTTTAGGGTTAGGGTTAGGGTTAGTGTTTGGGTTGGGTTTAGGGTTTCAATTAGTGTTAGGTTTATGGTTAAGGTTAGGATTCATGTTAGGGTTAGGAAGAGGGTTAGTGTTAGGGTTAGGTTTAGAATAGGGACAGGGTTAGGGTTAGTGTTACTTTTAGGGATATGTTTAAGTTTAGGATTAGTTTTTGGCTTAGTGTTAGACTTAGATTTACGGTTAGTGTAGGTTTATTGTTAGTGTTAGTGTTATGGTTAAGTTTAGGGTTATGGTGAGGCTTGGGTTAGTACTAGGTTAAGGTTACAGTTGTGTTAGAGTAAGTGTTAGGGTTAGGGTTAATTAGGTTTAGGGTTATTGTTAGGGCTAGGGTTTGGTTTTTGGTTTATGATTAGGGTTAGTGTTCGAGTTAATATTACTGTTAGGGTTAGGGTTTGTGTTACGGTTAGTTTTAGGTTTTGTTTTAGGGTAAGGTTTAGGGTTACTGTTAGGGTTAGGGCTAAGGTTAATGTTAGTGTTAGGTTTAGGGTTAGGGTTAGGTTAAGTTTAGGGTTATTGTTAGGGTTAAGTTCAGGGTTGGGGTTAGGTTTAGGGAGAGAGTTACTGTTAGTGTTAGTGATATGTCATGGATAGGGTTAGAGTTATGGTTAGGGATAGAGTTAGGATTATGGTTAGTTTTAAGTTTAGGGTTAGTGTTATGGTTAGGATTAGGTTTAAATTTAGGGTTAGCGTTAGTGTTAGTGTTAGGGTTAAAATAAGGTTTAAGGTAAGATTTAGGGTAAGAATTTGGGTAAGGTTTAGGTTTAGGGTTACGGTTAAAATCAGTGTTAATATAGGGTTATGGTTAGGGTTAGTTTTGGGGTTAGGGTTACGGTTAGTGATAGGATTAGGGTTAGGATTTGTCTTAGGGTTATGGTACGGATTATTTTTAAGGTTCTGGTTATCGTTATAATTATGGTTTGGGTTAGGTTTAGTCTAGTGTTACGGTTTAAGATAGGGTTACAGTTAGGGTTAGTGTTAGGGTTAGGTTTAGGGTTACATTTAGGTTAGGATTAGGGTTAGGTTTAGGGTTCGTGTTAGGGTTAAGGTTATGGTTAGTGTTACCTTTAGGTTTAAAATATAAGGGTTAGGTTTAGAGTAAGGTTTAGGGTTATTATTAGGATTAGGGTTTGGTTTAGTTTTTAGATTAGGGTTAGTGTTCAAGCTAAAATTACTGTTACATTTAGGGTTTGTATTAGGGTTAGTTTTAGAATTTGTGTTAGGATTAGGTTTTGGGTTAGTGTTAGGGTTAGTATTAGGTTTAGGGTTAGGGTTAGTGTTAGTGTTAGTGTTAAGGTTTGGGTTAGGGTTAAGATGAGTGTTAGGTTTATGATAAGGGTTAGGGTTTGGGTTAGTAATAGGTACAGGGTTGAGGTTAGGGTTAGTGTTAGGAATGGAGTTATGTTTAGTTTTAGGGTTAAGGTTAAAGTTTGTGTTAGGTTTAGGGTTATTTTTAGGATTAGGATTTGGTTTAGTTTTAAGATTAGGGTTAGTGTTCGAGCTAAAATTACTGTTACATTTAGCGTTTGTGTTAGGGTTAGTTTTAGAATTTGTTTTAGGTTTAGTTTTAGGGTTAGTGTTAGGGTTAGGGCTAAGTTTAGTGTTAGGGTTAGTATTAGAGTTAGGGTTTGGTTTAGGGTTAGGTTTAGTATTAGGTTTATGGTTAGGTTTAAAGTTATTTTTAGGGTAGGGTTAGTGTTAGTTTTAGGGTTACGGTTAGGGTTAGTGTTAGTGTTTGTTTTAGGTTTAGAGTTAGGTTTAGGTTTAGGGTTCGGGTTAGTATTAGGTTTAGGGTTGTTGTTATGTATAGGGTTAGGGTTAAAATTAGGTTAGGGTTAAGATTAGGGTTAGGGATAGGGTTAATATTAGTATTAGCATAGTGTTAGGGTTAGGGGTTTGGTTATTGTTAGGTTTAGGATTAGTTTAACTGTTAGTGTTAAGGTTATGTTTAGGTTTAGGGTTACTGTTAGAGTTAGGGTTTGTGTTAGGATTAGGGTTAGTGTAAGCTTTGATATTAAGTTTAGGGTTAGTGTTACGGTTAGATTTAGTGTTTGGGTTTGGGTTATACTTAGGTTTATGGGTAGTGTTAGTTTTTGAATTAGGGTTAGTATTAGGTTAGTGTTAGGGAGAGGGAGCAAGTTAGTGTTAGGGTTCAGGTGAGGGTAAGGTTTAGGTTTAAGTAAGGGTTATGTTTAGGGTTAAGGTTATGGTTAGGATCAGGTTCAGGTTTAAAGTTAGGGTTAGGGTTAGACTTTGGGTTAATTTTAGCGTTAGGGTTAGTGTTAGAATGAGTGTTAGCGTTATGGTTATCGTTTTTGATAGGGTTAGGATTAGGTTTAGAGTTTGTGTTATGGTTAGGTTTAGTGATCATTTTATGGTTAGTATTAGGGTTAGAGTGAGGCTTAGGATTAGTTTTAGGGTTACAGTTAGTGTTATGGTTAGTGTTAGGGTTAGGTTTAGTGTTAGGGTTAGGGAATAATTAGGGTTAAGTTAGTGTTAGATTTAGGGTTAGGGTTAGGATTAGTATAGGGTTAAGTTTGGGGTAAGGTTTAGTGTTAAGATTTGGGTTTGATTTAGTGTTAGAGTTTCAGATAGGTTTAGGGTTAGGGTTATATAAGGTTTATTGTTAAGGTTAGGTTTGGGTTAGGGTTATGGTTTGGGTCATGGTTTTTTTAAGGTTAGGATTATGGTTACATTAGGGTTACGGATAGAGTTATGGTTAGGGTTAGTGTTAGTGTTAGGGTTAAGGTTAGGGTTAGGTTTATGTTTAATATTAGGTTATGTTTAGGTTTAGGGTTAGTGTTATGGTTAGGGTAAGTGTTAGTTTATGATTTAGGGTTAGGGTTGGGGTTAGTGTTAGGCTTAGGGTGAGGGTTAGGGTTAGGGTTCGAAATAGGATTATGGTTAGTGTTCAGGATAGGTTAGGGTTACTTTTGGGTTAGGATTAGGGTTAGTGTTTGTGTTACGGTTAGGGTTAGGATTAAGATTAGGTTTTAGGATTACATTTAGGGTTATGGTTAGAATTAATTTGGGGAATAGAATTAGAGTTAGAGTCAGAGTTCAAGTTATGTTTAGGATTAGATTTAGAGTTAGGGTTAGGATTAGGGTTAAAGTTAGTGTTAGGGTTAGTATTAGAGTTAGAGTTATGATTTGTGTTAGGGTAAGTGTTAAGCTTAGGTTTTCTGTTGGAGTTAAAGTTAGATTTAGGTTTTGAGTTATGGTTAGTAAGAGGGTTAAAGTGAGGCATAGGGTTATGAATAGGGTTAGTTTTAGGGTTACGTGTAGGTTAGGGTTAGTATTAGGTTTAGGGTTAGGGTTAGTGTTAGTGTTAATGTTAATGTTAGGTTTAGGGGTAGGGTTAGTGTTAGGTTTAGGACAAGGGTTAGGGTTAGGGTTAGTAATAGGTATAGGTTTGAGGTTAGGGTTAGTGTTAAGATTAGAATTACAGTTATTGTTAGGTTTAGGGTTAAAGTTAGGAAACTGTTAGGCTTAGAGTTATGTTAGGGTTAATGTTACGTAATGGGTTAGTGTTTGTGTTAGAGTAAAGTTTAGGGTTAGGGTTATGGTTACTTTAGGCTTAGGGTTATGGTTAGGGTTTGTGTTAGGGTTAATGTTAGAGTTATGGTTAGGGTGAAGGATAGGTTTAGTGTTAGGGTTATGGTTAGTTTTAGGGTTAGTGTTATGATTAGAATTAGTTTTAGGTTTAGCGTTAGGATTAGTTTAAGGGTTAGGGTTAGGGTTATGTTTTGGGTTAGGGTTAGTGTTAGTGTTATTGTTAGGTTTAGGTTTATGGTTATGGTTAGTCTTAGTGTTAGGGTTAAGTTTAGCATTAGGTTTAGGGTTAGGTTTAGGATTAGTGATAGGGATAGTGTTGGGGTTAGTGTTAGGGTTAGGATTAGGGTAAGGGTTAGTATTAGGTTTAGTGTTAGTGTTATGGCTAGGGTTAAAGTTAGGAAACTGTTAAGGTTAGTGTTATGTTAGGGTTAGGGTTATGTTTTGAGTTAGGTTTTGTGTAAGGGTTATGGTTATTGTTAGGGTTAGGAGTTACTTTAGGCTTAGGGTTAGAGTTAGGGTTATTGTTAGTGTTAGGCTTTGGTTTCGGGTTAAGGATAGGTTTAGTGTTAAGGTTATGGTTAGTTTTAGGGTTAGTTTTAGCTTAGGGTTAGGTTTTGGTCTAGAGTTTGGCTTAAATTTAGTGTTAGGGTTAGTGTCAGGGTTCAGGTTAGGGTTCGGGTTAGGGTTTGTGTTAGGGTTAGAATTAGTGTTAGTGTTAGGTTGAGGGTTAGGTGTATGGTTAGGGTTAGTTTTAGGTTATGGGTAATGGTTTGGGTTAGGATTAGTGTTTGGGTTAGTGTTAGAGTTAGGTTTAGGGATAGTGTTAGAATTATGGTTAGGGTTAGTGTTAGGGTTATTGTTAGGATTAAGGTGAGGCTTTGGGTTAGTATTAGGGTAGGGTTAGTGTTAGGGTTAGAGTTAGTTTTAGGGTTAGAGTTAGTTTTAGGGTTTTTGTTTGCATTAGGTTTAGGGTTAGTGTTAGGTTTGCTGTTAGTGTTTGGGTTAAGTTCATGATTATGTTTAGTTTTAGGTTTGGGTTATAGTTTAGGTTAGTATTAGCATCAGTTTAGGGTTATGTTTAGTCTTTGTGGGTTAGGGTTAGGGTTAGTTTAGTGTTAGGGTTAGGGTTATGGTTAGTGATAGGGATGGGTTAGGGTTAGGTTTAGTGTTAGGTTAGGGTTAGATTAATTTTCGTTATGGTTAGGGTTATGGTTAGGATTAGGGTTAGTTTTGGGGTTCACGTTTGTTTTAGGTTTTGTGTTATGGTTGTGGTTAGTTTTATGGTTAGAATTATGGTTATGGTTAGTGTTTGAGTTCTGGTTAGGTTAGGGATAGGATTATGATAGGGTTAGGGTCAGGGTTAGGTTAGATTTAGTGTTAAGTTTAGGGTTAGGTTTAGGTTTAGTGTTAGGATTGGGGTTACTTTTAGTGTTTGGTTTAAGGTTAGTTAAATTTAGGCTTAGTGTTAGGGTTAGGGTTACTGTTAGTGTTAGGTTTAGGGTTAGGGTTAGTGTTAAGGTGAGTGTTAGTGTTAGGCTTAGGGTTATTTTTAGGTTTATGCTTAGGGTTAGAGTTAGCATTCGGGTTAGTGTTAGGGTTAGGTTTAAGGTTAGGGTTAGGATTATGGTTAGATTTAGGGTTAGTGTTAGTTTTAGGGTTAGATTTAGGGTTAATCTTCATGTTAGGGTTAGGGTTAGGGTTAGGGTAAGTGTGAGGATGATTGCAAAGTTTACGATTAGAGTTAGTGTTATGGTCAGGGTTAGGGTGAGTGTTAATGTTAGGGTTAGGGTTAGGTTTAGGTATAGTGATAGGTTTTGGTTTAGGGATAGGTTTAGTTTTTGTGTTAGGGTTAGGGTTAGGTAAGGGTAAGGGTTACTGTTAGATTAGGTTCAGGATTATGGTTAAGTTTAGGGTTAATGTTAGGTTTAGGGTTAGTGTTATGTTTAGGGTTAGTGTTAGGGTTAGGGTTAGAGTTAGGTTTAGTGTTAGGCTTAGGGTTATGGTTCATCTTAGGTTTTGAGTTAGGGTTAGTGTAATGGCTAGGGTTAGGGTTAACGTTAGAATTAGTGTTAGTCCTAGGGTTAGGGTAAGGTTTAGGTTTAGGGATTGTGATAGGTTTTTGATATAGATAAGTGTTAGGGTTAAGGTTTGCGTTGTTGTTAGCGTTAAGGTTAGTGTTCAGGTTATGGTTACAATTAAGGTTAGTGTTATGGGATGGATTAAGGTTAGGTTTATGCTTAGGGTTAGGTTAGTTTTAGGGTCAGGTTTACAATTTGCATTAGGGTTAGGGTTAGGGTTAATGTTAGCATTAGGGTTATGGTTAGATTTACGTTAGGGTTAGGATTAGTGTTAGAGTTAAATTTTGTGTTAGGTTTAGGGTTAGGGTTAATGTGAGGGTTAGGGTTAGGATTAGGGTTACTTTTATGGTTAGGGTTTGGGTTAAGTTTAGGGTTAGTGTTAGGGTTAATGTAAGGGTTAGGATTCGTGTTAGGATTAGTGTTAGGTTTAGAATTACAGTTCATGTAAAGGTTAGGGTTAGGATGAGTTTTAGGGTTAAGGTGAAGTTAGGAATAGGTTTAGTGTTAGTGTTTGTTTTAGGGTTAGGTTTAGGGTTAATTATATTGTTAGGGTTAGGGATAGGTTTAGAGTTAGTGTTATGGTTACAGTTAGATTTAGAGTTATATTTTAGGTTAGGGTTAGGGTTAGGTTTAAGGTTAGTGATTGGGTTAGGTTTAGGGTTAGAATTATTGTTAGGATTAGGATTAGAGTTAGGATTAGTTTAGGGTTAGGGTTAATCTTAATGATAAATTTTGTGTTAGGGTTAGAGTTAGGATTAGGTTTAGGATTAGGATTAGTGTTAAAATTAGAGTTTGGGTTAGGGTTAGATTTAGGGTTAGGGATGGGTTAAGTTTAGGGTTACTGTTAGTGTTAAGGTAAAGGGTTATTGTTAGTGTTTGAATTAGGGTGTGTGTTAGGTTTCTGGTTAGAGTGAGTGTTAGTGTTAGGGTTAGGGTTAGGGTTAGTTTTGTGTTAAGGGTTGGGATCAGGGTGAGTGTAAGTTTTAGGGTTAGAGTTAGGATTAGGTTTGCGTTAGTGTTACTGTTAGGGTTAATTATAGTGTTAGGTTTAGGGATAGTTTAGAGTTAGTGTTAGGCTTAGGGTTAGGTTTAGAGTTAGTGTTAGTGTTAGGGTTAGGGTTACGGTTAAGTTAATGTATACTGTTAGTGTTATAGTTATGGTTATGTTTATTGTTAGTGTAAGGCTTGTTTAGGGTTAGTGTTAGGGTTAGTGTTAGGGTTAGTGTTATGTTTAGGTTTAATTAGGGTTAAAGTTAGGGTTAGGGTTTGTGAAAGGGTTCGGGTTAGGATTAGTGTTAGGGTTAGGGATAAGATTAGGGTTATGATTAGGTTTATAATTAGGGTTTTGTTAGGATAATGATTAGGGCTAGGGGTAGAGTTACGTTTAGTGTTGCTGTAAGAGTTAGGTTATGGTTAGGGTTAGGGTTAGTGTTAGTTTTGGGGGTTATGTTTAGGATTTAAATTAGTGATAGGTTTAGGTTTGGGGTTAGGTTTATTGTTAGGGTTAGGGTTATGGTTAGTGTGATGGTTAGTGTTAGTGTTAGTTTTAGATTTAGAGTTAGGTTTAGATTTAAGTTTAAGGTTTGTGTTAGGGTTAAGTTTAGGTTTAGCGTTAGAGTTAGGGTTAGATTTAGTGTTCGTTTTAGGGTGAGAATTATGGTGAGTGTTAGGGTTAGGGTTAGTGTTCGAGTGAGGGATAGGGTTAGGGTTAGGTTTAGTATTAGTTTTTGTGTTAGGGTTAGGATTAGGGTTTATTATACAGTTAGGGTTAGGGATAGGTTTAGAGTTAGTTTTAGGGTTAGAGTTAGGTTTAGTTATAGTGTTATGTTTAGTGTTAGGGTTAAGATTAGTGTTAGTGTTAAGATTAGTGTTAGTGTTTGGGTTAAGATTAGTGGTAGGGTTAGGTTTAGGTTTAAGGTTAGTTTAAGTGTAAGTGTTAGGGTTAGGGTTAGGGTTATGGTTAGGGATAGTGTTAGGGTTAAATTTAGGGTTTTTGTTAAAATTAGGTTTATGGTTATTGTTAGGATTATGGTTACTGTTAGGATTAGGTTAGGTTTAGGGTTAATCTTAATGTTAAATTTTGTATTAGGGTTAGTGTTAGGATTAGGTTTAGGATTAGGATTAGTGTTAAGGTTTGGGTTACAGATAGGGTTAGGGATAGTGTTAGGGTTAGCTTTATGGTTAGCTTTAGTGCTATAGTAAGTGTGTGGTTAGGTTTAGAGTTTAGATTAGGGTTAAGTTTGGTTAGTGTTAGTGGTAGGTTTGAGTTATGGTTGGTGTTAGGGTTATTGTTAGGGTTAGGGTTAGGGTTAGGGTTAGTGTTAGGGTTAGTGTTAGTGTTAGGTTTGTGTTAGGTTTAGTGTTAGGGTTAGGGTTGGATTTAGGATTAGTGTTAGGCTTAGGGTTAGGGTTAGGGTTAGTGTTAGGGTTAGATTTGGGCTTAGGTTTAGTGTTAGGTTTTGGGTTAAAGTTTGTTTTAGGTTTAGGGTTAGGTTTAGGGTTAGGTTTAGTGTTAGTTTCAGGGTTACCTTTAGGATTAGGTAAGTGTTAGGATTAGTGATAATGTTATGGTTTGTGTTAGGGTTAGTATTAGGTTTAGTGTTATGGTTAGGGTTAGGGTTAGTGTTAGATTTTCTGCTAGGGTTAGAGTGAGGGTTAGTTTTAGTGTTAGGGTTAGGGTTAGGTTTAGGGTTTGTGTAGGTTTAGGATTAGTGTTCATGTTAGGGTTAGGGTTAATGTTAAGGTTAGGGTTAAGGTTCGTCATAGTGATAGCGTTAGAGTAAATGTTAGGATTAATGTTAGGGTTAAGGTTAGGATTAGTGTCAGGGTTAGGGTTAGGGTTAGGGTTAGGGTTAGCCTTAGGTATAGTGTTAGGTTTAGGAATAGGTTTAGGGTTAGTGTGAGGGTTAGCATTATGTTTAGGTTTAGTGTTATGCTTACGGTTAGGTTTAGGGTTAGGGTTAGTGTTAGGGTTAGTGTTATTTTAACTGTTAGTGTACAGGTTAGGGTTAGGATTAGTATCAGGATTAGGGTTAGGGTTTGGGTTAGGTTTAGGTCTAGGGTTACAGTTAGGATTAGGGTTTGGGTTATTGTTAGTGAAAGTGTTAAACTTTGCATTAGAGTTTGTGTTATGCTTAGTGTTAGGGTTAGGTTTATGGTTATGGTTAATGTTAGTGTTAGGGTTAGGGATAAGTTTAGAGTTAGAGTTAAGGTTAGTGTTAGGGTTTTGTTTATGGTTAGGGTTAGTGTTAGGTTTAGGGTTAGGGTTCATATTATGTTTAGGTTTAGCATTAGTTTTAGAGTTAGGGTTAGGTTTAGGTTTGATTTTACTGTATCTGTTAGGTTTAGGGTTAGGGTTTAGGATAGTGTTAGGGTTAGTGAAAGGTTTAGAGTTAGTCTTAAGATAAGTGCAATCATTATTTTTATGGTTAGGTGTAGGGTTAGGTCTAGGGTGGGTATTAGTGTTAGATTAATTTTATGGTTAGTGTTAGTGATAATGTTAGGGAATGGGTTAATTTTAGGGTTAGGTTTAGGGTTAGGGTTAAGGTTAGGGTTAGGTAAGTGTTAGGGTTTGTGTTAGCATTAGGCTTAGTGTTAGAGTTAGGGTTACAGTTAGGTTTAGGGTTGGGTCAGGGTTAGAATTAGGGTTATAGTTAGGGTTAGAGTTAGGGTTAGTGTTAGGGTTAGGGTTAATGTTTGTGTTAGGGTTAGGATTAGGATTAATGTTAAGGATATGGTTAAGTTTAGGATTTGGATTAGGGTTATGATTAGTGTTAGTGTTTGGGTTTGAATTAGGGTTAGTGTTAAGGTTAGTGTTAGGGATAGGGTTAGGGTTAGTATTACGGTTATTGTTAGGATTATGGTTAGGATTAGGATTCATGTTAGGGTTAGTTTTCAGGTTAGGGTTAGGATTAGGGTTAGGGTAAGTGTTAGGTTTAGGGTAGGTTTAGGTTTATGATTAGGGTTAGGGTTAGGTTAGGGTTAGAGTTAGTGTTATGGTTAGGTTTAGGGTTAAAGTTAGGGTTAGGTTTAAAGTTAGGATTACCATTAGGGTTAGTGTTAGGGTTAGGGTCAGTGTAAGGGTAAAGGTTATGTTTAAGTTTAGGGTTAGTTTAAAGTTAGGGTTAGGGTTGGTGTTAAGATTAGTTTTAGGGTTAGGGTTTCTGTTATGTACTGGATTAAGTTTAGATTTATGGTTACGGTTAGGTTTAGGGTTAGTGTAAAAATTAGAGTAAGGGTTAGGTTTAGGGTTTCTTTTAGCTTTAGGGTTAAGTTTTGGGGTTGTGTTAGGATTAGAATTAGGGTTAGGTTTAGGGTTATGAATAGGATTAAGTTTAGATTTAGGGTTAGGGTTAGTGTTAGTTTTAGGATTAGGGTTAGTGATAGTGTTATGGTTGGCGTTAGGGTTTGGTATGGTTTCAGGTTAGGGTTAGTTTAGTTTTAGTGATATGGTTAGGTTTAGTGTTAGGGTTAGGTTAGAGTTAGGGTTAGGGTTAAATTACTTTTAGGCTTATGGTTTGGGTGAGGGTTTTTTTAGGGTTAGGGTTAGGGTAACTGTTTTGGGTATGGTTAGCTTTAGGGTTGGTGTTAGGTTTTGATGTAGGTTTAGTGTTAAGTTTAGTGTTAGTTTTAGGGTTAGGGTTAGGATTAGTGATAGGTTTAGTTTTAGGTTTAGGGTTAGTGTTAGGGTTAGAATTATCACTAGGGTTAGATTTAGGGTTAGAGTTAGGGTTACTGTAATGTTTAGAGTTAGTGTTAGGGTCCAGGTTAGAATTTGAGTTAGAGTTAGTGTTAGGGTCCAGGATAGAATTTGAGTTAGGGTAAGTGTTAGTGTTAGGGTTAGGGTTTGGCTTAGCATTATGTTTTGTTTAGGGTTATGGTAAGGGTTTGTGTTAGGGTTAGATTTAGGTTTTGGTTTAGGGTTAGTGTTAGGATTTGGGTTAGGTTTAGGGTTAATGTAAGTTTTATTATTAGGTTTAGAATTAGGGTTAACTTATGGTTAGGGTTAGGTTACAGTTAGGGTTATGGTTAGGTTTAGGGTTTTTGTTAGGTTCAGTGTTAGTCTTATGGTTATGGTTAGGTTTAAGCTTAGATTACGATTAGGGATAGGGTTAGGTTAGGGTTACGGTTTTGGTTAGTGTTAGTGTTAGGTTTAATGTTAGGGTTAGTGTTAGGGTTAGGATTTGGGTTTGTGTTATCGTTAGGTACAGTTAGGTTTAAGTTTACAGATAGGATTAGGATTAGAGTTAGTGTTAGGTTTATGATTAGTATTAGTGTGAGGTTTATG
>NW_026695091.1:0-16382 GCF_021218885.2 Marmota monax
TTTTGTTTAAGGTTAGGTTTCGGTTATGGTTATGGTAATGGTTAGTGTTAAAGTTTGTGTTATGGTTAGGTTTAGAGTTTTGGCTCTGGTTAGAATTTCGGTTAGGATTAGGGTTAGGGTTTGTGTTAGGGTTAGATTTAGGTTTCATGTTAGGGTTAGTGTTAGAATTAGGGTTAGGTTAATTTTTAGTGTTAGGGTTAGGGTTACGGTTACAATTAGTATTAGTTTTAGTGTTAGGGTTAGGGTTAGGTTTAGTGTTATGTTTAGGGTTAGGGTTAGTGTTAAGTTTAGTGTTAGGGTTTGTGTTGGGGTTATGGTTAGTGCTATAGTTTGGGTTATTATAAGGGTTAGGATAAAGGTTAAAGTTAGGTTAGGGTTAGGGTTGGGTTTAAGGTTAGTGTTAGTGTTAGGGTAAGGGATAGAATTAGGGTTAGCGTAAGTTTTAGTGTTAGTGTTAGGTTTAGGGTTGGTGTTAGGCTTATACTTAGGGTTTGTGTTGGGGTTAGGTTTAGGGTTATTTTTACGGTTAGGGTTAGGTTAGTGTTATTCTTAGGGTTAGGGTTTGTGTTGGTGTTATGGTTATTGTTATAGTTTGTGTTACGACAAGGTTAAAGTTAGGTTAGTGTTAGGTTTAGTGTTCAGGTTAGTGTTAGTGTTATGTTAGTGTTAGGGTTAGTGTTAGGATTAGGATTAGTGTTTGGATTATGGTTTGGATAGGGTTAAATTAGGGTTTGGGTTAGGTTTATAGTTCATGTTAGGGTTTCCATTCATGTTAGGTTTAGGTTTAGGGTTAAGATTAAAGTTAGGGTTAGTGTTAGGGTTATGGTTAGGGTTAGCATTAGTGTTTGGGTTATGGTTATAATTAGGTTTAGATTTACTCTTAGTGATAGGGTTATGGTTAGTTATAGTTTTAGGTTTAGGTTTAGGTTGAGGGTTAGGTTAGGGTTAGGGTTAAGTTAAGGTTTGGTATAGGGTTTGGGTTAGTGTTAAGGTTAGTGTTAGAATTAGGATTAGTGTTAGAATTAGTATTATAATTAGAGTTAGGGGAGGGTTAGGGTGAAATTTTGTGTTAGGGTTAGGGATCAGATTAGTGTTAGGGATAGGATATGGGTTAGGGTTAGGGTTAAGGTTACAGTTAGTGTTAGGTTTAGGATTAGGGTTAGTGTTTAGGATAGAGTAAGTGTCAAAATTTGGGTTAGGTTTAATATTACATCAGGGTTACGGTTAGTGTTAGGTAAAGGTTTAGTGATAGGGTGAGGTTTAGTGTTAATGTTAAGGTTAGGGCTGTCTTTAGGGTTAGGGTATCTGTTGGGGATAGGGTTATGGTTAGGGTAAGGGTAAGGTTAGTGTTTTGCTTAGGTTTTGTGTTAGTGTTAGGGTTAGGGTTAGGGTTACGGTGAAGCTTAGTGTTAGGGTTAGGTTCGAGCTAGAATTATGATTTGTTTGCGTGTTAGGGTTAGGATTAGGAATAGTGTTAGAATTAGGTTTAGGTTGAGGGTTAGATTTAGGGTTAGGGTTATTGTTAATTTTAGGTTAGTTTTATGGTTAGTATTAGGATTTGGTTTAGTGCTAGGTATAGAGTTATGGTTAGGTTTAGGTTAGAGTTGGGTTAAGGTTAGGGACAGGGTGAGGTTCATGTTAGTGTAAGAGTTAGGGTTAGTGTTAGTGTTAGTATTAGGGTTAGGGTTAAGTTTACCGTTAGAGTTTGGATTAGGGTTAAAGTTAGATTTAGGTTTACTGTTAGGGTTTGGGTTACTGTTAGTGTTAGGTTTAGGTTTATGGTTAGTGTTAGGTTTAGCTTTAGTTTTAGGGATAGGATTTGTGTTAGGTTTATGATTAGAGTTATTGTTACAGTTACAGTTAGGCATAGGGTTATGTTTAGGTAAAGTTTAGGTTTAGGGTTAGGGTTACAATTAGGATTAGGTTTAATTTTAGGGTTAGGGTTAGTATTAGTTTAGGGTTTTGGTTGAGCATGAGGTTTAGTGTTAGGGTTGGAGTTCTGTTTACCTTAGAGTTTGGGTTAGGGTTAAAGTTAGGTTTAAGTTTAGTTTTAGGGTTTGGATTAATGTTAGTGTTAGGTTTTAGGTTTAGGGTTATTGTGAAAGTTAAATTTAGGGTATCGGTTAGGTTTAGGGTCAGGGTTATTGTTATAGTTACAGTTAGGGATAGAGTTATGTTTAGGTAAGATTTAGGTTTAGGGTTAAGGTTAGGGTTATGATTAGGGTTATAGTGAGGCTTAGGGTTATGTTATGGTTAGTTTCATGGTTACAGTTAGGGTTAAGGTTATGTTCAGGGTTAGGGTTATGGTTAGGGTTAACATTAGTGTTAGTGTTAGATTAGAGTTAGGGTTAGGGTTAGAGTTAGTGATATGTTTAGCATTGGGGTAAGAGTTAGTGTTAACATTTGGCTTAAAATTAGTGTTAGGTTTAGTTTTAGGTTTAGCTTTAGGGTTAGGCAAGGGTTAGGGTTAGGATTAGGTATGTGTTAGGGATATGATTTGCGTTAGGGTTTATGTTAGGGTTATAGTTAAGGTTTTGGTTAAGTTTATGGTTTGGGTTAGTGTTAGTGTTAAAGTGAGGGTTAGGTTTATAGTTACTCTCAGTTTATGGTTAGGGTTAGTGTTAGTGTTAGGTTTAGCTTTAGTTTTAGTGATAGGATTTGTGTTAGGGTTATGGTTAGGGTTAGGGTTGGTTTAGGGTTAGGATTAGAGTTAGGGTTCAGGTTAGGTTTAGGGTGAGGCTTAGGGTTAGTGTTAGGGTTAGGGATAGGGTTAGAGTTAGTGTTAGTGTTAGGTTTAGGGTTAGGGTTAGTGGTAGGTTTAGGGTTAGTGTTATGGTTAGGGTTAGGGTTAGGGTTTGGTTAGGTTTTGGATTTGGTTTACTGTTGAAATTTGTGTTAGTATTAGTGTTAGTGTTAGAGTTGGGGTTGGGTAAGTGTTAGAGTTATGTTTAGTGTTGGGGTTAAGGTAATGTTTAGTGTTAGGGTTACAGTTAGGGCTATGGTTATGGTTACGGTTTTGATTAAATTTAAGCTTAGGTTTAGGTATAGGGTTATAGTTATTGTAATGTCATTGTTAGGGTTCGTGCTAGTGTTAGTTTTAGGTTAAGGTTAATGTTAGATTTAGAATTAGGTTGAGGGTTAATGTTAGGATAACAGTTAGTGTTAGGGTTAGGGTGAGATTTTGTGTTAGGGATAATGTTAGGGATAGGTTTAGGGTTAGGGTTAATGTTTGGATTAGTTCTAAAGTTAGGGTTAGTTTTAGGTTTTGATATAGGTTTAGGTTAGTGTTAGGGTTAGGTTTAGGGTTAGTGTTATGGATAGTGTTAGGATTAGGTTTAGGGTTAGTGTGTGGATTAGGGTTAGGTTTCATATTTGGGTTCAGTTAAGGCTTAAATTTAGGTGTAGGGTTAGTGTTAGGGTTAGTGATAGGGTTATTTTTAGCATTAGGGTTAGGTTTAGTGTTAGGGTTAGTATTAGGGTTAGGGTTAGTGTTAGGGTTCGGTTTCCTTTTTGGGATAGGGTTAGGGTTAAGTTTCATGTTAAGGTTAGGGCTAAGGTTAGGGTTTGGTTTAGGGTTAAGTTTAGGGTTAGGGTTAGTGTTAGGATTATGATTAGTATTAGGAGAAGGTAAGCGTGAGAGTTAGGGTTAGGTTCATGTCAGGGTTATGGGGTTATGGTGTAGGTTAGTGTTTCTCTGAGGTTTGGAGATAGAGTTAGTGTTAGTGTTAGGTTTACGGTTAGCATTAGTGTTAGTGTTAATCTTAGGATTAAGGTTATGTTTAGGTTTCATGTTAGATTTAGGTTTAGGGTTAGGATTAGTGTTAGGTCTAGGGTTAGTGTTTGGGTTAGCGTGAGTATTTGCATTAGGGTTATACTAAGGTTTAGGTTGAGTGTTAGTGTTAGGTTTAGGTTTAGTGATAGGTTTAAAGTTAGGGTTAGTGTGAAGGTTAGGTTTAGGGTTAGGTTTAGGTTATTGTTAGGGAAAGGATTAGGGTTAGGGTTAGGTTTAAAGTTAAATTTAGAGTTAGTGTTAGGTTTAGGGTTAGGGTTTATGTTAGTATTAGGATTAGGTTTAGGTTTAGGGTTAGTATTAGGATTAGTGTTAGGGTTTAATTGAGTGTTAGGCTTAGTGATATGGTTAGGTTTAGGGTTCATGTTAAAGTTATTGGTAGATTTATTGTTAGGGTTAGTGTTAGGGCTGGAGTTATTGTTAGGTTTAGGTAAGCATTAGCGTTAGCATTAGATTAGGGTTAGTGTTATGGTTTGGGTTAGGGTTTGTTGGGATTAGGGTTATGGTTAATGTTTGGGTTAATGTTAGGGTTAGGGTTAAGTTTAATGTTGAGATAAGGGTTAGGTTTGTGTTAGGGTTACATTTAGGGTTATTGTTAGGGTTACGGTTTCGGTTAGTGTTAAGGTTTGGGATATTATTAGGGTTAGGTTTAGGTTAGGGTAAGGGTTTGGGTTAGGTTAGGATTAGGTTTAGGGTTAGGGTTCATGTTAGAGTTAAGGTTAGGGTTAGTCTTAGGTTTAGGTTTAAGGTTAGGTTTAGTTTACAGTTGGTTTTAGGGTTAGGGTTAGGTTTAGTATTAGTGTTTGGGTTAGGGTTATAGATAGCTTTAGGGTTAGTGTTAGGATTAGGGTTAGGGTTACTGTTTGGTTTAGTGTCAGGGTTTGAGTGAGATTTACGGTTAGGGTTAGGGTTAGGGTTAGGATTAGTGTTAGGGTTAGGTTTACGGTTTGAGACAGGATTAGGGTTAGAATTATTTTTATGGCTAGGGTTACAGTTAGGATTAAGTTAGGATTAGGGTTAAAGTTAATATTAAATTTTTTGTTAGGGTTAGTGTTAGGATTAGGTTTAGTGTTAGGATTAGTGTTAGAATTAGGGTTAGGGTTAGGGTTCATTTTAGTATTAGGGATAGAGTTAATTTTAGGGTTACTGTTAGGGTTAAGGTAATGGTTAGGATTAGGTTTAGGGTTTGTGTTAGTGTTCAAATTAGGGTGTGTGTTAGGGTTCAGGTTAGGGTGAGTGTTAGTGTTAGAGATAGGGTTAGGGTTGGGTTTGTTTTACAGTTAGGGTTAGGGTTAATTTTAGTGTTAGGGTTAGGGATAGTTTAGGGTTAGTGTTAGGGTTAGGGTTGGTTTTAGAGTTACTGTTAGGATTAGGGTTAGGTTTAGAGTTAGTTTTAAGATTAGGGTTACGGTTAAGGTTAGGGATAGTGTTAGGGTTAGTGTTAGGGTTATTTTTAGGTTAATGGTTATGTTTAGGTTTAGTGTTAAGGTTAGTGTTATGGTTATTGTTAAGGATAATTAGGGTTGTTGTTAGGGCTAGGGTTTGTGAAAGTGTTCAGGTTAGGGTTACTGTTATGGTGATGGATAAGATTAGGGTTATAATTAGGGTTACAATTAGGGTAAGGTTTAGTGTTAGGATTATGATTGGTTTTCGAGTTAGAGTTAATATTAGTGTCAGGATTTGGGGTAGAGTTAGTGTTAGTGTTAATTTTAGGTTTAGGTTTATGGTTATGGTTATGGTTAGTGTTAGGTTTGGGGTTATGTTTATGGTTAGAATTAGTGATAGGATTAGGTTTGGGGTTAGATTTATTGTTAAGGTTAGGGTTAGGATTAGGCTTAGTGTTAGTGTTGGTGTTAGTGTTAGGGTTAGTGTTAGTGTTAAGGTTAGACTTAGTGTTCGTGTTAGAGTTACGGTTAGGTTTAGGGTTGTGTTTAGGTTTAGGTTTAGGGTTAGATTTAGTTTTAGAGTTAGGGTTATGGTTAATTTTATGGTTTGTGTTAAGGTTAAGTTTAGGGTTAGTGTTAGTGTAAGAGTTATAATTAGTGTTCATGTTAGTGTGGGGGTTACGGTGAGTGTTATGGTTAGGGTTAGGGTGAAGGCGTGGGAAAGGTTTAGGGTTAGGTTTAGTATTAGTGCTTGTGTTAGGGTTAGGGTTAGGGTTTATTATACTGTTAGGGTTGGGGATAGGTTTAGAGTTAGTTTTAGGGTTAGGGTTAGGTTTAGGTTTAGTGTTATGATTAGTGTTAGGGTTAAGATTAGTGTTAGTGTTTGGGTTAAGATTAGTGATAGGTTTAGGTTTAGGGTTAAAGTTAATTTAAGAGTAAGGATTAGGATTAGGGTTAGGGCTAAGGTTAGGATTATTGTTAGGGTAAAATTTAGGGTTTGAGGTAGGATTAGGTTTAGGGTTATTGTTATGGTTAGGGTTACAGTTATGATAACAATAGGGTTAGGGTTAATGTTAATTTTAAGTTTTGTGTTAGGGTTAGGGTTAGGATTAGGTTTACAATTAGTTTTAAGTTTAGCGTTAGGGTTAGAGTTAAGGTTAGGGTTAGTTTTAGAATTAGGGTTAATGTTAACTTTATGGTTAGTGTTAGGGTTAAGGTAAGGGTTAGGATTAGGGTTAGGGTTAGTGTTAGTTTTAGAATTAGAGTTTATATTAGGGTTCAGATTAGGATGAGTGTTAGTGTTAGCGTTAGGATTAGGTTTAGGTTTGTGTTAGGTTTAGGGTTAGGGTTAATTATACTGTTAGGGTTATAGATTGGTTTAGGGTTAGTGTTAGGGTTAGGGTTAGGTTTACAGTTTGGTTCAGGGTTAATTTTATGTTTAGTGTTAGTGTTAATGTTATGTATAAGATTCGGGTAATAATTAGGGTTAGAATAAGGGCTAAATTTAGTGATAGGATTATGATTAGTTTTAGAGTTTTAGTTAATGTTAGTGTTAGAGTTAGGGGTAGAGTTAGGGTTGGTGTTAGTGTTAGGGTTTGGTTTATGTTTAGGGTTAGTGGTAGTGTTAGTGTGGATGTTATGATGAGGTATAGAATTAGTGGTAGGGATAGGTTTGGGTTTAGGTTTATTGTTAGGGTTAGGGTTAGTGTCATTGTTAAGGTTAGGGTTAGACTTTGGGTTCATGTTAGATTTAGGGTTATGGTTTGGATTAGGGTTAGTGTTAGGTTTAGGTTTAGGGTTGGGTTTAGAGTTAGGGATAGGGTAAGGATAAGGATTAGGGTTAGGGTTATGTTTAAATTTAGTTTTAGGTTTTGTTTAGGGTTAAGTTTAAGTTTCATGTTCTGGTTAAGTTAACGGTTAGGATTAGGGTTAGGGTTAGTGTTAGGCTTAGAACCAGTGTTCAGGTTACTGTTCGGGTTAGAGTGAGTGTTAAGTTAGATTTAGGGTTAGGATGAGGGATAGGTTTAGGGTGAGGTTTACTGTCAATGTTTGTGTTATGGTTAGTGATAGGTTTAGAGTTACTGTTAGGCTTAGGGTTAGGTTTAGGGTTAGTATTATGATTAGGGTAAGGGTTATGGTTAGAGTTAGTGATAGGGTTAGGTTTAGGGTTAAGATTAGTGTTAGGGTAAGGGTTATAATTAGGGTTCATGTTAGGCTTAGGGATAGTGTTAGGTTAGGGTTAGGGTTAGGGTTATGTTTTTGTTAGTTTTGTGTTAGGGTTAGGTTTAGGTTTAATTATAGTGTTAGGGTTAAGGATGGGTGTGTAGTTAGTGTTAGGCTTAGGATTAGGGTTAGTGTTAGGGTAAGGGTTAGGTTTTGAAGTAGTTTTAGGGTTAGAGTTAAAGTTAGTGTTAGAGTTAGGGTTAGATTTAGAGTTAGGGTTAGAGTTAGGGTTAGGTTAGAGTTAGGTTTAGTTTTAGAGATAATTTTAGGGTTTGGGTTTGGGTTAAGTTATGGGTAGTGTTTAGTTAGGGTTAGGGTTTGGGTTAGTGTTAGGGTTACAAATAGGATTAGTGTTTTATTTAGAGTAGAATTAGGGTTAGGATTAGTTTTAGGGTTACAGTACGGTTTAGAGTTTGAGTTAGTGTTAGTGTTTTGGTTAATGGTAGGGTTAGGGTTAGTATTAGGGTTAGGGTTATTTTTAGGGTTAGGGTTAGGGTTAGTGTTATGGTTAGTGTTAGTGTTAGGGTTAAAACTAGGGTTAGAGTTAGGGTTAAGGATAGACTTAGGGTTCATGTTAGGGTTAGGTTTAGGATTAGAGTTACTGTTAGGGTTAGGGTTAGGTTTAAAAATAGGGTTGAGTTAAAAGTTAGAGTTAGTGTTAATGTTAGGGTTACTATTAGGGTTAGTGTTAGGGTTACGGTTATGCTTAGTGTTAGGGTTGGTTTTAGGTTTACAGTTAGTTTTAGAGTTAGGTTTTGTGTTAGGGTTAGGGTTAGTGTTAAGGTTAGGGTTACGGTTAGAATTATAATTAGGGTTAGTGTTAGGTTTAGGTTTAAGATTAGTGTTAGGGTTAGTGTTAGTGTTTGTTTTAGGGTTTGGGTTAGTGTTAAGGTAAGGGTTAGAGTTCGTGTTAGGATTACGGTTAGAATTAGCATTAGGTTGGAGTTAGGATTAGAGTTAGTGTTAGGGATAAGGTTACAGTAAGGGTTAGTGTTAGGGTTTGGGTGTTAGTGTTATTGTTCATGTTGTGTTAGGGTTAGAGTTACTGTTAGAGTAAGCATTGGGGTTAGGGTTAGGGTTAATGTTAGGGTTCGTGTTAAGTTTAGGTTTCGTGTTAGGGTTACTGTTAAGGTTAAGGTTAGGTTAAGTGTTAGTGTTAGGTTTATGGTTAGGTTTAGGTTCAGTGTTAAGGTTAGGTTTAGGGTTAGGGTTATGGTTAGGCTTAGGTTTATTGTTAGGTTTAGAATTAGGGTTAGGGTTAATTTTAGAGTTAGCATTACAGTTAGGGTTAAAAGTAGGTTTAGGGTTAGTGTTAGGGTTAGGGTTGGAAGTCGGGTTTGTGTTAGGTTTGGGGTGAGAGTTAGGGTGGGGTTACAGTTAGGATTAGGGTTAAGGTTTGGGTGAGGGTTATGGTTAGATTTAGGTTGAGTATTAGGGTTAGGACTAGAATTAGGGTTTTGGTTAGGGTTATGGTTAAGATTAGGTTTAGTGTTAGGTTTAGGGATAGTGATAGGTTTAGTATAAGTGTTAGTTTTAAGGTTAGTGTTTGGGTTAGTGTTAAGGTTAGAGTTAGACTTAGAATTTTTGTTAAGTTTAGTGTTAGAGTTAGGGTTAGGGTTAAAGTTATGATTAGGCTAAGTGTTTGTGTTAGTGTAAGTGTTGGGTTAGGGTTAGTTTTAGGGTTAGTGTTAGGGTTAGGGTTAGAGTGTGTGTTAGGGTTAGGGTTAGTGTTAGAATAGGGTTATGGTTAGTGATAGGATTAGTGTTAGTGTTAGGGTTAGGGTTAGTGTTAGCGTTAGTGTTTGGGTGTGCACTAGGGATAGTGATAGTGTTAGTTTTAGGCTTAGTATTAGGGTTGATTTAGGATTAGGTTTAGTGTTAGATTAGAGTTAGGGTTAGTGTTAGGTTTACTGTTCTTGTTAGGGTAAGGGTTACTGTTAGGTAAGGGTTTGGGTTAGTAATAGTTTATGGTTAGGATTATGTTTTGCTATAGGGTTTGTGTTAGTTTTATGGTTATGGTTCAGGTAAGGGTAACATTAGCTTTATTGTTAGGGTTAGGGTTAGTGTTAGTATTAGGATTAGTGTTAGGGTTAAGGTTAGGGTTAGGTTTAGATTTACTGTTAAGGTTATGGTTAGTTTTAGCGTTAGTGTTAGGGTTAGGGTTAGGGTTAGTTTTAGGGTTAAAGTGAGGCATAGTGTTATGTTAGGGTTAGTTTTATCCTTACGGGTAGGTTATGGTTAGTGTTAGAGTTAGAGTTAGGGTTAGTCTTAGGTTTACGGTTATGGTTAGGATTCATGTTAGGGTTAGGTTTAGGGTTAGGTTTAGGGTTAGGATAAGGGTTACTGTTACGTTTTGGGTTATGGTTAGTTTTACGATTAGTTTTGGGGTTTGTATTAGACTTAGATTTAGGGTTAGTTTAGAGCTAGAGTTAGGTTTAGTCTCATTGTTAGGATTAGGTTTATGGTGAGGCTTAGGGTTAGTGTTAGGTTAGGATAGGGTTAGGGTTAGTGTAAGTGTGAGGGTTATGTATAGAGTTAATTTTGGGGTTATTGTTAGGATTAGGTTTAGGTTTATGTTTAAGGTTAGGATTAGTGTTTGAGTTAAAGGTATTGTTAGGTTTAGGGTTGTGTTAGGGTCAGTTTTTGGGGTTTGTGTTATGGTTAGGTTTAGGGTTAGTGTTAGGGCTAAGGTTAGTTTTAGGGTTAGGGTTAGGGTTAGGTTAAGGTTAGGGTTATTATGTGGGTTAGTGTCAGGGTTGGGTTTAGATTTAGGGATAGATTTAGGGTTAGTGTTAGTGATACATTAGGGATGGGTTAGAGTTAAGGTTAGGGATAGGGTTAGGATTAAGGTTAGGTTTTGTGTTAGGGTTAGTGTTATAGTTATGAGTAAGTTTAGGGTTAGGGTTAGGGTTAGTGTTAGGGTTAGGTTTAGTTTTAGGATTTGTCTTAGGCTTTCTGGTTAGGGTTCTGGTTACGGTTAGGATTATGGTTAGAATTAGGTTAGGGTTAACTGAGTTATGGTTCAATATAGGGTTAGGGTTAGTGATAGTGTTACGGTTATTGTGAATTTAATTTATCTTTTATGGTTAGAATTGGGGTTAGTGTTAGGCATAGGGTGAGGTTTAGGGTTAGGTTTAGGGTTAAGTTTCGGGATATGTTAGGGTTACTTTTTGGGTTAGGATTAGGGTTAGGGTTAGTGTTATGTTCAGCGTTATGGTTATGTTTAGGTAAGGGTTAGGTTTAGGGTTAGTGTTATAGTTAGGGTGAGTGTTAGTTTAACAGTTAGGATTAGGATTGGGGTTAGTGTTAGGCTTAGGGTAAGGGTTAGGGTTTGGATTAGGGTTAGGGTTCACGATAGATTAGCATTAATTTTTAGGTTAGGATTGCAGTTACGGTTAGTGTTATGGTTCGGGTTAGTTTTTTTTTTTTTTTTTTTTTAAAGAGAGAGAGAGATTGAGAGATTTTAATATTTAATGTTTATTTTTAGTTTTCAGCAGACACAACATCTTTGTTTGTATGTGTTGCTGAGGATCTAACCTGGGCCGCACACATGGCAGGCAAGTGCGCTACCACTTGAGCTATATCCCCAGCCCCTAGGGTTAGTTTTAAGTTTAGGGTTAGTTTTAGGATTACATTTTAGGTTATGTTTAGGTTTAGTTTTTGGTTAGAATTAGAGTTAGAGTTCGGGTTATGTTTAGGATTAGATTTAGAGTTAGCATTAGGATTTGGTTTAGGGTGTTAACTTTAGTAATAGGATTAGAGTTATGATTTGTGTTATGGTAAGTGTTATGGTTATGGTTTGTATTAGGGTTAAAGAAAGATTTAGGTTTGCTGTTATGGTTAGTAAGAGGGTTAAAGTGAGGCATAGGGTTAAGTTAGGGTTAGTTTTATTTTTACTGGTATGTCAGAGTTAGTGTTAGGGTTAGGTTTAGGGTTAGTGTTAGTGTTATGGTTAAGGTTAGGGTTAGGGTTAGGGATAGGGTTAATGTTAGGTTTAGGGTTAGGCTTAGTTATAGGGATAGGGTTTACTTTACGGTTAGTATTAGGGTAAGGGTTAGAGTTAGTGTTAGGGTTAAGGTTTGGCTTAGGGATAGGATTAGGGTTAGGGTTAGGTTTAGGGATAGGATTAGAGTTAGGGTTAAGTTTACGGTTAGGGTTAGTGATAAGGATAGAGTTTAGTTTAGGGTTAGGTTTAGGGTTAGTGTTAGTGTTATGGTTAAGGTTAGGGTTAGGATTAGGTTTAGTGTTAGGTTTAGTTTTAGGGTTAAAGTTAGGAAACGGTTAGGGTTAGTGTTATGTTATGGTTAGGTTTATGTTTGAGTTAGGTTTTTTGTTAGGGTTACGGTTAGGGTTAGGGTTAGTGTTAGGTTTAATGTTAGGATTAGGGTTACAGTTAAGGACAGGTTTAGTGTTAGGGTTATGGTTAGATTTAGGGTAAGTGTTAGGGTTAGGGTTAGGTTTAGGTTTAGTGTGAGGGTTAAGTTAAGTGTTAGGGTTAGTGTTTGGGTTAGTGTTAGGTTCCGTGTTGAGTTTATGGTTATGTTTAGGATTATGTTTAGGGTTAGGATTAGTGTTTGGGTTAATGTTAGGGTTAGGTTTAGGGATACTTTTAGAATTAGGATTATGATTAGCGTTAGGGTTAGGTTTAGGGTTAAGGTTAAGCTTGGGGTTAGTGTTAGGTAGGGTTAGGTTTAGGATTAGAGTTAGTGTTAGGGTTAGGTTTAGGTTTAGGTTTTGTGTTTGGCTTAGGTTTATGGTTAGGGTTAGGGTTACTGTTAGTGTTTGGGTTAAGTTTAGGTTTTGTTTTAATATTAGGGTTAGGAATAGTTTTAGGATTAGTGTTATCGTTAGGTTTAGGGTTAAGGTTTTTCTTACTGTTAGGGTTAGGATTAGGGTATGGTTAGTGTTAGGGATAGGTTTAGGGTTAGTGTTAGGGTTATGGAAAGGTTTTGAGTTAGTATTAGGTTTTGGTTACGGTTAGTTTTCGGTTATGTTTATGGTTATGGTTAGGGTTGGGGTTTGTATTACCGTTAGGGTTAAGGTTAGTGTTGGGGTTAGAATTTCAGTTAGGGTTAGGTTCCACCATGCGGCCAGCACACTGGTTTCATTAAAGAGGTTCTTGGCATAAAAGTTAACTAGTGAGATCAAAATAAAACACACAGACTCAGTTACCTTTTTCTATGACCAGGTCCGAGATAGCACCCCCTCTGGTTCTCACCTCGAACCACCCGGTAGGGCAGCCTGGATTACTCAGGACTAGCAGGAGAGAGAGCACACCAGGGAGTAGCCTTTTATTGGGGAACAAGAAAAGCAGGGGAGAATTCCATCCAATGAAAGTTGAGGGGGGCTGCACTCCAAGGTCAGGGTCAGTGATTGGCCCCTGGGGTCAGTGGTCAGTTACACCCCCACACGGACAGGCTCTCGCACCAGGAGAGGGCTGGGAAAGCTCCAACACAATTTAGCCAGAGCACCTCAGACCCTAAATGGGAGTTGCCCAGTCACGTGTGAGAATGGCTCCCCACAGTTAGGGTTAATTTTAGGGTTAGAGTTACATTTAATGTTATCATTAGGGTTAGAATTAGGGTTAGAGTAGATTTAGGGTTAGGGTTAGGGTTACAATTAGTCTTAGTTTTAGTGTTAGTGTTAGGGTTAACGTAAGGAATAGTGTTAGGTTTAAAGTTAGGGTTTGTGTTGGGGTTATGGTTAGTGTTTTAGTTTGGGTTATGATAAGGATTAGGGTTAGGGTTACAGTTAGAGTTTGTGTTAGCATTCATGTTAGATTTAAGTTTAGGGTTAGTGTTAAAATTAGGGTTAGTGTTACGGTTAGTGTTAGGTTTAAGATTAGTGTTAGGGTTTGAGATAAGTTTATATTTAGGTTTAGGGTTACTGTTAGTGTTAGGGTAAGGGTTAGTTATAGGTTTATGGTTAGGGTTACGGTGAGGGTTAGGGTGAGAGTTAGGGTTACAGTTAGGATTAGGTATAGGGTTCGGATTAAGGTTACGGTTAGCGTTATGTTTACTGTTAAGGTTAGATTTAGGGTTAGGATTTGTGTTAGAATTAGTGTTATGGTAGAGTTAGGGTTAGTGTTTGTGTTAGGGTTAGAGTTATTATTAGGGTTAGGGTTAGGATTAGGGTAAGTGTTAGGTTTAGGGTTAGGGTTTAGAGTTCATGTTATGGTTAGTGTTAGTGTTAGGGTTAGGTTTAGAATTAAGGTTAAGATTAGTGTTACATTAGGGTTAGGGTTAATGTTAGGTAAATGTTTAGGGTTAGGATGAGGTTTAGGAATAATATTAGGGTTAGGGTAACCTTTAGGTTCATGGTTAGGTTTGGGGTTGGTGTTACGGTGAGGATTAGGTTAAGGTTAGTGTTCATTTTAGGTTTTGTGTTAGTGTTAGTGTTAGGGTTACGGTTATGGTGAAGGTTAGTGTTAGGTTTGGGTTCAGGTTAGAGTTAGGGTTTGGGTTCGTGTTAGGGTTAGGTTAGTTTTATGGTTAGGGTTAGTGTCAGGGTTAGGATTTCGATTAGGTTTATTGTTAGGGTTAGAGTTAGAGTTAGGTTGGGTTAGGGTTAGTTTAAGGTTAGGGATAGGGTGAGCGATCGTGTTAGTGTAACGGTTATGGTTAGTGTTAGTATTAGGTTTAGGTTTAGAGTTAATGTTAGTGTTAGGGTTAGGGTAAGTGTTAGGTTTAGTGTTAGAGTTTGGGTTAGGTTTAGAGTTATATTT
Source organism: Marmota monax (assembly GCF_021218885.2). Classification (NCBI taxonomy): domain Eukaryota; kingdom Metazoa; phylum Chordata; class Mammalia; order Rodentia; family Sciuridae; genus Marmota; species Marmota monax. The sequence continues at coordinate 14,123 of NW_026695091.1, forward strand.
ATGTTTAGTGTTAGGGTTAGTGTGAGGGTTAGTGTTAGTGTTAGGGTTAGGTTTGTGTTAGGGCTAGGGTTATGGTTAATTACACTGTTAGGTTTAGTGATAGGTTTAGAGTTAGTGTTAGGTTTACGGTTAGGGTTTATTTAGGTTTAGGGTTAGGTTTATGGTTACTGTTAGTGTTACGGTTATGGATAGGCTTTGTGTTAGGGTAAGTGTTAGATTTAGAGTGAGTGTTAGGTTTCGTTTTAGGTCAGTGTTAAGTTAGGGATAGTTAGGTTTAGAGTTAGAGTTAGGGTTTTTGTTAGGGTTATGGTAAGTATTAGTTTTAGTGTTGTGGTTAAGATTACGGTTGTATTTAGTTTTAGAATTAGGGTTAGGTTTAGTGTTAGGATTATGATTAGGTTTATATTTAGAGTTAATGTTATTGTTAGGGTTAGGGTTATGGTAAGGGTTAGGGTTAGTGTTAGGTTTAGGGTTATGTTTAGGGTTAGGGTTTTTCTTATTTTGGGGTTATGATTAGGTTTAGAATTAGTGATGATAGGATTACGTTGGGGTTTAGGCTTATTGTTAGGGTTAGGGTTAAGATTAGGGTTAGTGTTATGGATAATGTTACTGTTAGGGTTAGGGTTAGGGTTAGTGTTAGTGTTAGTGTTAGGGTTAGGGTTAGGTTAAGATTTAGAGTTGGGTTTAGTGTTAGGGTTAAAATTAGTTGCATGTTTATGGTTAGGGTTAAGTTTAAAGTTAGTTTTAGTGTTCAGTTAAGGGTTAGGATTAGGGTCAGTGTTAGTGTTAGGGTTAGAATAACTGTTGAAGTTAGTTTTAGGGTTACAGTGAGTGTTAGGATTAGGATTAGAGTTAGGGTGATGATAGGGTTAGGTTTAGATTTACTGTCAGTGTTTGTGTTTGTGTTAGGGTTAGGGTGTATTATATGTTAGGGTAGTGGATAGCTTCAGAGTTAGTGTTAGGCTTACGGTTATGTATAGGGTTAGTGTAATTATTAGTGTAAGGGTTAGGGTTAAGGTTAGTGATAGGGTTAGGTTGAGGGTTATGATTAGGTTTAGGGTAACGGTTACAGTTAGGTTTTATGTTACTGTTAGGGTTATTGTTAGGTTTAGGTTTAGGGTTTGATTTAGGTTTAGGGTTAGTGTTATTGTTAGGTTTAGGATTACAGTTAAGATTAGGATAGGGTTAGGGTTAATATTAGTGTTAAATTTTGTGTTAGGGTTAGTGTTAGGATTAGGGATAGGGTTAGGGTTAGGGTTAGATTTAGTGTTAAGGTTTGGGTTAAGTTTAGAGTTAGTGTTAGGGTTAAGATAATAGTTAGCATTATATTTAGGGTTAGTGTTAGTGCTAAGGTTAGTGTTATGGTTAGTGTTAATGTAAGCATTAGGGTTATGGTGAGTATAAATGTTAGGTTTAGGGTTAGAGTTGTGTTTGTGCTAGTGTTTGTGTTAGGGTTAGGTTTAGGTTTAATTATAGTGTTAGGGTTAGGGATAGGTTTAGATTTAGTGTTAGGGTTATGGTTATGGTTAGGGTTAGGTTAAGAATTAGGTTTAGGGTTAGATTTAGTGTTAGTATTAATGTTAGTGTGAGGGTTAGGGTTAGAGTTAGGGTTAAGGTTAGAGTTAGGTTTAGTGTGAGAAAAAGTTTAGGGTTTGTTTAGGGTCAAGTTTATTGGTAGGGTTTTGTTAGGGTTCGGATTAGGGTTAGTGTTAGGGTTACGAATAGGATTAGGGTCATATTTAAAATTAGAATTAGGGATAGGTTTAGTGTTAGGATTGCAGTAAGGTTTAGAGTTAGATTTAGTGTTATTGTTATAGTTAGGGTTAGGGTTAGTGTTAGTGTTTTTGTTAAGGTTAGGGTTAGGGTTAGGGTTAGTGTTATGGTTAGTGTTAGTATTAGGGTTAAAATAGGGTTAGTTTTAGGGTTAGGGTTAGACAAAGGGCTCGTGTTTGAATTAGGGTTAGGTTTAGGATTAGGGTTAGTTTTAGGGCTAGGGTTAGGTTTAGGATTAGGGTTGGGTTAAGAGTTAGAGTTAGTGTTAGTGTTAGTGTTACCATTAAGGTTAGTGTAAGGTTTAGGGTTACACTTTTTGTTAGGTTTAGGGTTAGGTTTACAGTTAGTTTTTGTGTTAGGGTTAGGGTTAGAGTTAACTTTATGATTAGTGTTAGGTTTGGTGTTAGCATTAGTTTTATTTTTACATTTAGTGTTAGTTTTATTGTTCACGTTAGGGTAAGGTTTAGGGTTAGGTAAGGTTAGGGGT
>NW_026695092.1:0-2483 GCF_021218885.2 Marmota monax
AACACTAACAATAACCCTAACATAACCCTAACCATAACAACAACCCTAACCCTAACCATAACCATAACCCTAACACTAATCTAACACTAACCCTAATCCTAAACCTATCCCTAAGTCTAACCAAAACCCTAACCCTAAATCTAAACCTAACACTACCTCTAATCCTAAAACTAACCCTAACCCTAAACCTAAACTTAAAAGTTACACTAGTCCAAACTCTAAGTCTAAAACTAATCTCACCCTAAACCTAACAGTAATCCTAACCCTTACCCTAAACCTAACCATTAACCTAAACCTAACTCTAACCCTAGCTCTAACCCTAACCCAAAACCCAACACTATCCATAATCCTAATGCTAACACAAACACTAAACCTAACCCTAAACCGAACCATAACCTTAACCTGTAAGTAACCCTCATAGCCCTCACCTAAACCTAACACTGACTCTAGCACTAACAATAATCCTAAATCTAACCATAAACCAAACAATAAACTTAACCCTAACCCTAAACCTAAACTTAACACTGTTCCTAACCCTAACCGTTACACTAACACTAACCCTAAATCTAACACGAACCCTAACTCTAATCCTAACCATAATCCTAACCCTAACCCTAACCTTAACTCTATCCCTAATCTTAATTGTAACCATAACACAAACCCTAACCAAAAGCATAAACCTTACCCTAACCTAAAAGTAACCCATAACTAATCTGAAACCTAACATTAATACTAACCATAACACTAAACCTTTCCCTAACCCTAACATTAACCCTAACCAAAATCCTTAAACTATCACTAACCCTAACCCTATACCTAACACTAATTCTAAAACTAACATTAACCCTAACCTTAACCATAACACTAACACTAACCTTAACTCTAAATCTAACATTAACCCTAAACCTAACCCTAACCCTAACTGTAACCATAACCCTAAACCTCATCCTAAAACAAATCCTAACCCTAACCTTAACCTTAGCAAAAACCAAAACCCTAACCCTAACACTAACCCTAACACTATTCCTAAACCTAATCCTAACCCTAACTCTGACACTAACCCTAACAGTAACTGAAAACCTAACCTTAATCCTAACCCTAACACCAATACTAACCCTAACCCTAACCTTACTCTAACCGTAACCCAAACCCTAACAGAAACCCTAACAGTAACCCTAACCCTAACACTAAACCCAAACCTATACCTAATCCTAAACCTCTCACTAACCCTAACCCTATTCCTAACCTTAACACTAATCCTAACCCTAAACTTAACACGAACCCTAACCCTAAAACTAACCCTAAGCCTAAACAATTCACTAACAGTAATCCTAATCCTAACACTAAACCTAACACTAACACTAACCATAAGCCTAAACCTAACTCTAATCCTAACCATATACCTAACACTAACGCTAACCCTAACCCTAAATCTCACCCCAACAATAACCATGCCACTAACACTATCTCTAAACCTAACCCTAACACATACCCTAAACCTAACTCTAACCCTAAGCGAAACACTAATTCTAACCCTAACCCTAACCCTAAGCAAAAACTTACACCTATCCCTAAATGAACACTAACCCTAACCCTAACAGTAACCCAAACACAAATCCACAACCTAACACTAAACCTAACAAAAACCCTAAACCTAACCCTAACCCTAACCTTAACACAAATCATAACCCAAACCACAACCCTAATCCTAACCTAACCTTAACTCTAACACTTTCCTAACCCTTACCCTAACACTTAACCTAACACTAACCATAACCCTTACCCTAAATCTAAGACTAATCTTTATTTTAACTTTAACCCTAAAAGTAACACTAAATCTAACCCTAAGCCTATCCCTAACACTAACCCTAAACCTATCTCTAACCATAATCCTAGTCCTAACCCTAACCTTAACATGAACACTAACTCTAACCAAAAGCATAACATGAACCCTAATCGTAACACTAACTCTAACCCTAAACCTAACCTTAACACTAAATATAACACTAACCCTAACCCTAACCTTATCCCTAACCCTAACAAAATCTTCAACCCAAACACTACTATGAACCCTAAATCTTACACGACCCCTAACCCTATAACTAACCCTAACCCTAACACTAACACTAAAATTAAACCTAACCCTAAACTTAACACTGATAATAACCCTATCACTAACACTAATCCTTACCCTAGTCCCAACCCTAACCCTAATCCTTACCCTAGCACCAGCCCTAAATCTAAACCTAACCCTTAGTCTAACCCTATTCATAACCCTAACGCTAACCCTAACCCTAGGCCTAACCCTAACTCTAACACTAATCCAACAGTAACTCTAACTCTAACCCTAACCTGAACACTATCTAACCCTCAACCTTACAAAATCCATAACACTATACCTAACACTAGCCATAACACTAACCCTAACCCTAATCCTAACTCTTAACCTAACCCTAAACCTAACCTGATCCCTATCCATGATC
>NW_026695093.1:0-8729 GCF_021218885.2 Marmota monax
CTAACACTAAACCTAACCCTAACCCTAACCCTAACACTAACCCTAAACATAACACTAACCATAAACCTAACATTAACCCTAAACTTAACCATAATCCTGAACCTAATCTAACAGTAACCCTTACCCTTACCTAACCCTAACCCTAACACAAAAACTAAACTTATCCCTAAACCAAAACCTATCACGATACCTAAACCTAAACCTAACCCTAACATTAACACTCACCCTAACCCTGACCATAACACTAACTCTAATCGTAAACTTTGCAATCATCCTCACACTTACCCTAACCCTAACCCTAACCCTAACATGAAGATTAACCCTAAATCTAACCCTAAAACTAACACTAACCCTAAATCTAACCATAATCCTAACCCTAACCTTAAACCTAACCCTAACACTAACCCGAATGCTAACTCTAACCCTAACCATAAACCTAAAAATAACCCTAAGCCTAACACTAACACTCACCCTAACACTAACCCTAACCCTAAACCTAACACTAACAGTAACCGTAACCCTAACACTAAGCCTAAATTTAACTAACCTTAAACCATACACTAAAAGTAACCCCAATCCTAACACTAAACCTAAACCTAACCCTAAACTTAACACTAAATCTAACCTAACCCTGACCCTAACCCTATCATAATCCTATCCCTAACCTAACCAGAACTCAAACACTAACCATAACCATAATCCTAACCATAAAACTAACCACAACCATAACACAAAACTTAACACAAACGCGAACCCCAAAACTAACCCTCATTTTAATCCTAAATGTAACAACCCTAACTGAAACCATAAAACTAATTATACCTAACTCTAACAGTAATGCTTACCTAACCAATCCCTTATCCTAACAGAAACACTAACCCTAACACTAACACTAACCCTAACCCTAACACAAAACCTAAACATAACTGTACAATTAAGTCTAATATTCACCCAAATTATAACCCCAACCCTAACTCTAAACCTTAATCTAAACTTATCCCTAACCCTAACAGAAACCCTAACCCTAACAGAAAACCTAACCCTTAGTCTAACCTAACCCTAACCTTAACCCTAATTTTAAACCTAACTCTAACTCTAAACGTAATCCTAAACCTAACATTAGCCCTAACCCTAACCCTAAACCTAATCTCTTCATAACCCTATACCTAAACCTAACACTAACCCTAACCCTAACACTAACACTAAACCTAAACCTCAGCATAACCTTAAACCAAACATTAATGCTAAATTTTACCCTAACCGTAACCCTAACCCAAACACTAAGCCTAAACCTAACACTAACCCTAAGGCTAAACCTAACCATATCCTAACTCTAACCCTAAATCTAACCTAACCCTAACCCTATCCCTAAACCTAACACTAAACCTAAGCCTAATCTTAACCCTAACAATAACAAAATCTCTAAAACTAACCCTAACACTAACCCATGCTAAACCTATCCCTAACCCTAAATCTCATAATAAAAGTAACTGTAAACCTATATGTTACCATATCAGTAACCCTAACACAAACCCTAGCCCTAATGCTAACACTAAACATAACCCTAATTCTGACACTAACTCTAACCCTAACTTTACACTAACAGTAATTCTAACCATTGCCCTAAACCCAACCGTAAACCTTAACCTAACCCTAACCCTGACACGAACTTTAATCCTAACCCTACAACTAACCCTAAAACTCATCCAAACCATAATAAAAACCTCAAAACAAATGATAAACCGAATGTTAACCCAACCCTATCACTAACCCTAACCTCACACTAAACTTAACCCTAAACCAAACCGTATCACTAATCCTAACCCTAACCCTAACCATAGGACTAACCCCAAACTAACCCAAACCGTAACATTAACATTAACCCTAACCTTAACCCTAACCCTATCACGAACCCTAACCCTAATCCTAATACTAACACTAAACCTAAACTTAACCCTAACATGAAACTTAACCCTAACACTAAAACTAACCATAACAGTAAATCTAACTCTAACCCTAATACTAACCATATCATTAACCCTAACCCTAAACCTAAACCTAAACCTAAACATAGTATTAACCTTAACCCTAACACAAACCCTAACCCCAAACCTAATCCTAACCTAACCCTAACCCTTATCCTCACCAAACCCTATCCCAAACCGTATCCCAAACCTTAACACTAACCGTAACTGTAACTCTAAACCTAACCCTAACCACAACCCTAACATGAAACTAACACTTATCCTAACACTAACCCTAACCCTAACTTTAAACCTGTCCCTAGCCCTAATCCAAACCCTAACAATAACCAACCCTAACCCTGTAGCTAACCCTCACACTAAACCTAAACCTAATATTAACCCTTATCCTAACACTAACAATCACCCCAAACCTAAGTATAACCCTAACCCACACACTAACACTAACACAAACACTAACTTTAAACCTAACACTAATCCTAACCCTACCCTAAAACTAAACCTAAACCTAACCCTAACCCTAAACCTAATCCTAAACCTTAACCTAACCCTAACCCTAAACCTAATCATAACACTAACTTTAATCCTAAACTTAACATTAACCCTAACTGTAACACAAAACCTAACTCTAATGATAATCCTAAACTTAACTTAACCCTAAAACTAATCCTAACACTAACCCAATAACTAACCCTCTCCTTTATCCTAAACCTAACACTAGCTCAAACCTTAACCCTACCACAAACCCTAAACTTAACCCTTATTGTAACCGCAACCATAACAGTAACTCTAACCTAACCCTATACCCAACTTTAACTTTACCTTTAACCTTAATCCTTTAACCTTAATCCTTTATATCTGACAGTAACACTAACCTTACCCTAACTCTAACACGAACCCTAATGCTAAACCTAAAACTAACCATAACAGTAAACCGAACACTAACCCTAAACCTAATCCTAACCCTAACACTAAACCTAAGTTAACCCTAAACCTAAACCTAATCCTAAAAATAACCCTAACACTAAATCTCACCCTAAACCTAACTCTAAAACAAACACTGTCCTTAACCCTAACACTGACACTAAAACTAACCGTAACCCTAAACCTAAACCTAACAATAACACTAAACCTAACCCTAACATGGACGGTAACCGTATCCCTAACCTTAACTTAACCTTAACCCTAGCCTATCCCTAATCCTAATCTTTATCCTTATACTTATTCTAAATCTAACCCTAATCCTAACCAAAACACTAACACTAATCCTAACCCTAAACCTAACCTAACCCTAACCTTAACCCTAAAACTAACACTAATTCTACCCGTAACCTTAAAACTAATTGTAAACCTAACCTTAACCCTAACTCTATCCCGAATAATAATCTTAACGATAACCCTAACCTAACCGTAAACATAATACAAAACCTAATTCTAACCCTAACTCTAACAAAAAGCATAACCCTAAACCTAACCCCAACCCTAACCCTAAAACTTATCTAAACCTAACCCTAACTTTAGCACTAAAATTAATCTTAACAACAATGCTAACACTAACCCTAACAAGAACCCTAACTATATCCCTTACCCTAACCCTAACACAAGCCCTAAATCTAACCTGAACTCTAACACTAACTGTAACCGTAACCCTAACACTAACAGTAACCCAAAAAGTAACCCTAAACCATACACTAATCCTAACCCTAACCGTAGCACTAACCCTAACCCTACCACTAATCAGAACACTAACCCTAACCCTAATCCTAACAGTAAACCTAATCCAAACATTAAATAAAATCAGAACCATAACCCTAATATAACCCTAACGCTAACCTTAGCTAACCCTAAATATAACCCTAACAATAAACCTAACACTAACCCTAACATTAACATGAACCCTAACAATAACCATAGCACTAAACCTAACCGTCAAATCCTAACTCTAAACCTCACACTAACCCTGAACCTAACCTTAATCCTAACATTAAAACTAACACTGACAGTAACCCTAAACATAGCACTAATGCTAACTCTAACACTAAACCAAACAGAAACCCTAAACTAAACAATAACCCTGACCCTAACCTAACACTAACTAACTCTCACACTTACCTAATCCTAATGCTAATCCTAACACTAAACCTAACCCTAAACCTAACCCTAACCCTAAACCCAAACCTAACCCTAGCCATATCCTTAACACAAAACTTAACCCTAAACCAAACACTAAAGCTAACGCTCAACCTAACCTTAACCCTATCACTGACACTGACACTAACCTTAAACGTACACCTCATTCTAAAACTAACCTTAACCCTAAACCTAACCCTAACATTAACCCTAAAACTATCCCGAACCCTAACACTTACCCGAACACTAACCCTATCCCTAACCCTAAACACTAACACTAACCCTAACCCTAACAATAACGCTCAACCTAAAACTTCCCATAAACCTAACACTAACCCTAACATTAAACCTAAACCTCATGCTAACACTGACAATACACTTAAACTTAACCCTAACCCTAATAGTAACACTAACTTTAACCCAAACCCTAACACAATCCCTGACTCTAAAACTAACCATAACCATAACCCTAAACCTGAACATAAACCTAACACTAAATCTAAACCTTACCCTAAACCTAACACTTATCCTAACAATAAACCTAACCAAAAACCTAAACATAACACTGACCCCACCCCTATTTCTTACCCTAAAAATAAACCTTAACACTAACCCTAACCCTAACAATAAGCCTAAACCTAACACTAACACTAACACTAAACCTAACCCTAACACTAAACCTTACCATTAGATAAACCATAACCCTATCCATAACACTAACCCTAACCCTAACAATAAGACTAAACCTAACCATAACCCTAATATTAAAACTAACCATAATTCGAACAGTAACCCTAACCCTAAGACTAAACCTAACATTAACCCTTACCCTATCCCAAACAGGAAACTTAAATCTAACACTAACACTAACCCTAAAGCTAAGCCTAAACCTAACCCTAATACTAACCGTAACCCTAACCCTATCACTAACCCTAACACTAACCCTACACCTAACATTAATCCTAACCAAAACCCAAAAACATAACCTAACCCTTACACTAAACCTAAACCTAACCCTAACACTATCCCTAACAATAACCCTAACCCTAACCCTAACATTAACCTAAGCCTATACCAAAACCTAAAACTAACCCTAACCATAGACTTAATCCAAACACTAACCCTAACCCTAACCCTAAAACTATACCTAACACTAAACACTAAACCTAATCTTAATTTTAATCATAACCGTAACCATAACATAACCCTAACTGTAACCCTAACACTAAACCTAACCTTCACACTAACACTAAACTTAACCCTAACACTTACCCTAACCCTAACCCTAACACTAACACTAATACTAACACAAATTGTAACCATAACCTTAATCCAAACCCTAACCCTAACCCAAACCCTAACACTAAATATAAGCCTAAATTTAATCCTACCAGTAATTCTAACGCTAAACTTAACCCTAACACTAAACCCAACACTAACACTAACCCTAATCTGAGAGAAACCATAAACCTAATCAAAAACCTAATACTAAATCTAACCCTAACTCTAAACCTAACACTAACCCTAACCCTAACAATAACATTAAATCTAACAATCTAAGGTAACCCTAACACTAACCTAACCCAAACCATACCTTAACATTTACCTAACCCTAACCCTAAACCTAACACTAAACCTAACACTAACCCTAACCCAAATGTTAACACTAACTCTTAACCCAATACTAATTTTATCACTAACTCTAAACCTAAAGCTATCTCTAACCCTAACACTAACGTTAACCCTAACTGTAACCCTAACCCTAATGATACCCCTAAACCTAACTGTAATGCTAAAACTAACTTTAAACCTAACCCTCACATTAATTCTAACCTTTAACCTAACCCTAATATGAATCCAAACCCTAACAGTAAACCTAAACCTAACTTTAAGCCTAACCCAAACTCTAATGCTAACCCTAACCCTAACCCTAAATCTAACACTAACATTAATCCTAAATAAACCTAATACTAACACTAGCCCTAACACTTACACTAACTTGAACCCTCGCACTTTCCCTAACCTTAACCCAACCCCAACCTAAACCTAACTATAACTCTAACCCTAAAACTAACCCTAACCACAAAACTTACCTAACACTAACAATAAACCTAATCCTAACTCTAACCCTCACCCTAAACCTAAACCTAACAAAATACATAAACCTAACACTAATCCTAATTCTAACCCTAACACGAACCCAAACCCTAATCCTAACCAGAACCTAAATCTAACACTAACCTGCACCATAATTCTAACCTTAAACCTAACACTAACACAAAACCTAATCAAAAAACTAACCTTAACCTAACCATAACCATAACCATAACCCCAACCCTTACCCTAACCCTAACAATAACCCTAACCCTAATATTAACCCTAAACATCACCCTAACCCTAAACCTTTACCTAACACTAACCTTAACCCTAATATAACACTAAACGTAAACTAATTTTAACTTTAACCCTATTCCTAAAACTAACCCTAACCATAAATCTAACATTAATTCTAAACTTAACCCTAACCCTAACACTTACCCTAACCCTAAAACTAACCCAAACACTAAATCTAACACAAACTTTAACACTCACCCAACCCTAAATCTAATTCTAATACTAATCCTAACCCTAAACCTAACTCTAAAAATAACCCTAAAACTAATGCAAACCCTATACCTAAACTTAACTTAAACCTAAGCATAAACCGAAGGCTCACCCTAACCCTAAACCTAAACCTATAACTAACCCTAACCCTAACACTTACAGTAACCCTAAATATAACTATAAGCCTAACCCAAACACTAACGCTAAGCCTAACCCAACCCTAACCCTAACACTAACACTAATTTTACCATAAACCTAAACCTAAAGCTAACACAAACAGTAACCCTAACACAAACCAAAACCCTAACCTCTACCATGATTTAACCCTAATACTTACCCTAACCCAAACACTAATCCTAAACCTAAATATAACACTAACCCTAACACTAACGCTCAACCTAACCCTAATCCTAACCTTAACCTAAATCTAAATCTAATCCTAACCCTTATTGTAACCAAAACTGTAACACTAACCATAACCCCAACACAAATCCTAACCCTTAACCTAACACTAACCCTAAACCTAAAACTAACCCTTACCCTAACACTAATAATAAAACTAACACTAATTGTAACCATAAACCTAACCCAAAACCTAAAAATTACCCTAAGCCTAATTCTAACCCTAACCCTAACATTAAACCTAACCCTAACCCTAACATTTACCTAACCATAATTCTAACTGAAATTCTAACCCCAGCCCTATCTCTAACCCTAATCGTAACACAAAACCTAATCCTAACCATAACCCTAACCATAACGGAAATTTATCCTAACCCAAACCGAACACTAAACCAAACCCTTACCCTATCCCTATCACTAACCATAACCCTATCCCTAACACTAAATATACCCTAACCCTAACCCACACGATAAGATAAAAATTAACCCTAAACATGATGATAATACTAACCTTAAAACTATCCCAAAACCTAAAACTAAACATAATCATGAACTTAACCCAAACACTAACAACAAACCTAACACTAACCCTAAACCTAATGCAAACAAAAACCCTAAAACTAACTCTAACCCTAAAACTAACTCTAAACCTAACACTAACCCTACCCTAATACTAACCCTAAGCCTCACCTTAATCCTAACAATAACCCTAAGACTAACCCTAACCATAATTCTAACACTATCCCTAAACCTAACTCTAACACTTACCCAAACACTAATCCTAACCCAAACCATTACCCATAACCTAAAACTAACCCTAACCACACACCTAACCCTCAACCTAACACTAACACTAATTCTAACCCTAACACAAACCCTAACCCGAACCCTAACCTGAACCCTGACACTAACCCTAACACTAAATTTAATCCAAACTCTAGAACAAAACCTAACCCTAAGCTAAAACTAACCCTAAAACTAACCATAACCCTAAAACTAAACCTATCCTTAACCCGAAACCTAACCCTAACAATAACAATAACCCTAACTCTAACCCTAAGCCTAAAGTAACTCCTAACCCTAACAATAACCATAACCCTTACACAAAACCTAACCCAAAACATAACCCTAACCCTAACATAACACTAACCCTTACAGTTTCCTAACTTTAATCCTAACCATAACACTAACACTAAACCTAATACTAATCCTTACCCTAATCCTAACCCTAACACTAACCCCAACACTATCCCTATCACTAATCCTAAACCTAACCCTAAACCTAATGCTAAACTTAACCCTAACACTAAGACTAACCATAACCATAAACCTAAACCTAACAATAACACTAACACTAACCCTAACCCAAAACATAAACCTAAACCTAACCCTTAAACTAATCCTAACGCTAAACCTAAAACTAATTCTAATCATAACACTAACCCTAAAACTAACCATAACCCTAACACTAAACCTATCCTTCACCCTAACCATAACTCTAACATTAACCCTAACACAAACCCTAACCATAACCCTAAGCCTAAAGTAACCATAACCCTAACCCTAAACTTTACTCTAACACAAACACTAACCCATTACGTAACATTAACC
>NW_026695094.1:0-2008 GCF_021218885.2 Marmota monax
CTTAACACTAAATAACCCTAACCTTTTCACAAACCATAAATCTGACACTAAGTCTAACTATAACCCGAACCCTAAGAGTAAAACTAAACTTAATCCTATCCCTATCACTAACCCTAACAATAACCCTAACAGTAACCTAAACCTAACCCTAAACCTAAACCTAATCTTTACTGTAACTGCAATCCTAACCATAAGCCTAACCCTAACACTAACCTTAAAACTCACCCTTACCCTAAACCTTACCCTAATCCTTACCTTAAGCTTAACACTAAACCTAAAGCCAACACTAACCCTTACCCAAACACCATTCCTAACAGTAACTCTAACCATAATTCTAACACTAACCCTCACCGTAACCCTCAATATAACCCAAAAACAAACCCTAAAATTAAATCTAAAACAAACCCTAACTGTAAAACCTACACTAACCCAAACCCTATCCATAACACTAACCCTAAACCTAACCTTAACCCTGACTCTAACCCTAATTCTAGTCATAAAACTAAACCAACCCTAACCCTAACTCTAACACTAACCCTAAACCTAAACCTAAGCAAAGTGCTAATACTAACATTAACACAAACTTTAACCCAAATCCTAACCCTAACACTAACACTAAACCTAACACTTACCCTAATCTATCACTAACCCTAGAACTAACCATAACACTAAACATAACAAAAACACTAATACTAACCCTAACACTCACCATAAATCAAACAGTAACTCTATAACTAACCCTAACCCTAAACATAAACATAAAACTAACACTAACCCTAACTGTAACCCTAAACCTAAACAAAATTCTAAATTTAATCTTAATGATAAGACTAATGATAAACTTAACCCTAACTCTAACACAAACCTTAACCCCATCCAAACACTAACCCTAACACTAACTCTAACCTAACCCTAAACCAAACCTAAACCTTACTCTAAAACTAACCCTAACCCTAACCTAAACCTTTAGCTTAAACCTAACCCTATAACATCACTAACCCTAACCCAAACACTAACCATAACCTAAACCTAATACTGTCTTTAATTCTAACCATAACCATAATCTTAACTGTAACTCTAAACTTAACCCAACAATAACCCTAACACAAATTCTTACATCAAACCTAACACTAACCGTAACACTAACTCTACCCCTAACCCTAACACCAACCCTAACCCTAACCCCAACCCTAACCTAATTCTAACCCTATCTTTAAACTTAACCAAAATTCTACCTTTAACTATAAAATTAAACTTAACCCTATCCATAACCCTAACACAACGCTAACACAAAAACTAACCCTAAACCTAAACCTCACCCAAAACCTAACAGTAACACTAACACTAACACTAACTCTTTTCATTCCCCAAACCTAGCCCTAATTCTTACCTTAACACTAAAAATAACCCTAAACCTAACCGTAACACTAACCCTAAACTTAACCCTTAACCTAACCTAACAATAAACCTAACCCTAACCCTAACACTAACCCTAAACCTAAACCTAAGCAAAACTCTAATACTAACCCTAACACTAAACCTAATGCAATCCCTAACCTTAACACTATCCCTAATCCTAACCCTAACTCTAAAACTAACACTAAACCAACTCTTCCACTAACATAACACTAACCCTAAATCTAACCCTAACACTAAACCTAACCAAAACACTAATACTAACCCTAAAGAAACCCTGATTTTAACCGTAACCCTAACACTAACCCTAACACTAATGCTAACAGGAACTCTCATGCTAAAACTAACACTAACCCTAACCCTAAACCTAAACCTAAACCTAAACCTAAACTTAAACCTATACCTAAACTTAAACCTAAATTTAACCCTAACACTAACCCTAAACCTCAACCTAACCCTAACACCAACCCTAATCTATCAGTAACCCTAACCATAATTATAAACATAACCCTAATTCTAAACTTAACCCTAAACCTAAACCTAACACCAACCCTCAATCAAACCCTAAAACGCCCATATCCCTAACCCTAAA
>NW_026695095.1:0-3472 GCF_021218885.2 Marmota monax
TAGCCCTAACCATAACACTAACACTAACCTAACCCTAGCCCTAAACCTAACCCTAATCCCAATCATAACCATAACCCTAAACATAACAGTAACACTAAACCTAACCATAACACTAACACTTAACCCTAATCCTAACTCTAAACTTAACACTCAACCTAATCTTAACGCTAACAGTAATACTAACTGAAATCATAAGCCTAAACTTAACCCTAAACCTTACCTTAACCCTAATCAAACATGAACACTAACCCTAAACATAACACTAACACTAGCTTTAACCTCAACTCTAATCCTAACCCTAAACTTAAAATAAAAGTATGCATAACCCTAAACCTAACAATAACCTTAACCATAACCCTAAAACAAATCATAAACCTAACCCTAACCTTAAGTAAATGTAACCCTAACCCTATCTCTAACACAAACCCTAACCCCAAGCATAACCCCAACTCTAACACTAACCCTAACCCTAACCGTAACTCTAACCTAAGCCTAAGACTAAACCTAACCCTAATTCTAAGTATACCTAAACTCTAAACATAACCCTCACCCTAATCCTAAATCTTACCTTAATTCTAACCTTAAAACTAACACTAACCCTATCCTAACCATAATTGTAACACAAACTTTAACCCTAAATTTACCTTAACCCTAAAACTAACCATAATCCTAAAACCAACCCTTACAATAACCATAACACTAACCCTAAACCTAACCCAAAAAGTAACTCTAAGGCTAAAACTAACCCTAAACCTAAACCTTACAATAACCCTAGCCCTAATTCTAACACAAACTCTAACCCTAACCCTAACAGTAACCCTAAACCAACCCTAAACCTTACCGTAAACCTAACCCTAATACTACAACTACTACAAACACTAATCCTAACCCCAAACCTAACACTATCCATTTTCCTAACCCTAAACCTAACCATAATCCTAACTATAACACTAATCCTAACCCTAACCCTAACCCTTACATTAAAAAAAAAACTAACTCTCAACCTGACACTAACAATAATACTAACTGTAAATCTAAACTTAAAATTAATAATAATGCTAAACCAAACACTAACGCTAACCCTAATTTTTACCCTAAACGGTAACCGTAACACTAACCCTAAACTTAAGCCTAACCCTAACCCTAACACGAACCTTAAGACAAATCTAACCCTAACTTAAATCTAACCCTAAACCTATCCTTAACATGAACACTAAACCCATTCCTAACCCCAACCCTAACACTAACCCTAACCTTAAGCTTAACCCTAACCCTAACCTAACGCTAATCCTAACACTAAACCTAACCCTAACCCTAAAACTTACCCAAACCCTAATCCTAAAAATCACCCTAACCCTAAACATAACACTAACACTAACACTAATTAAAAACATAAACCTAAACCTAAACCTTACCCTAACACTGGCCCTAACCCTAACACTAACGCTAACCCCAAAATTAACATTATCCCTAACCCTAACATTAAAACTGATCCTAACCACATCCATAATTCTAATCCTAACACTAACACTAACCGTAACATAAACCAAAAACTTAACCACAACCCTAATCCTAACCTCACCCTAATCCTAACCCTACATTTACACTAACCCCAACCCTACTGGAAACCTAACCCTAACCCAGACCCTAAAACTAACCCTAACTCTAACCCACACTTTCATCTAACCATAACCAAACACTAACACTAACCCTAACCACTAACACTAACATTAACCCTAACCCTTACTCTAACCTAACACTAACCCTAACCTTTACCCTAACCTAACACTAACCCTAACACTAAACGTAACCAAAACTTAATGCTAACTCAAACACTTACCTATTGCAACCCTAACCCTAACACTAACCCTAATCCTAACTCTAACAGGACCTCTCACCATAATCCTCACACTAACCCTAACTGCAACAGTAACCCTAACGTAACACTAACCCTAACCCTAATTCTAACACTAACCCTAAACCTAAACCTAAACAAAGTGCTAATACTAACATTAACACAAACTTTAACCCAAATCCTAACCCTAACACTAACTCTAACCCTAAAACTAACACTAAACCTAACGCTTACCCTAATCTATCACTAACCCTAGAACTAACCATAACACTAAACATAACAAAAACACTAATACTAACCCTAACACTAACCGTAAATCAAACAGTAACTCTATAACTAACCCTAACCCTAAACATAAACATAAAACTAACACTAACCTTAACCATAACCCTAAACCTAAACTTAATTCTAAAATTAAACTTAATGAAAAGACTAATGATAAACTTAACCCAAACTCTAACAAAAACCTTAACCCCATCCAAACACTAACCCTAACACTAACTCTAACCTAACCCTAAACCAAACCTAAACCTTACTCTGAAACTAACCATAACCCTAACCTAAACCTTAAGCCTAAACCTAACCCTATAACATCACTAATCCTAACACAAACACTAACCATAACCCTAAACCTAATACTGTCTTTAATTCTAACCATAACCATAATCTTAACTGTAACTCTAAACTTAACCCAACAATAACCCTAACACAAATTCTTACATTAAACCTAATACTAACCCTGGCACTAACTCTAACCCTAATCCTAACACTAACCCTAACCCTAACCCTAACCTAATTCTAACCCTATCTTTAAACTTAACCAAAATTCTACCTTTAACTATAAAATTAAACTTAATCCTATCCATAACCCTAACACAATGCTAACACAAAAACTAACCCTAACCCTAAACCTCACCCAAAACCTAACAGTAACCCTAACACTAACACTAACTCTTTTCATTCCCCAAACCTAGCCCTAATTCTTACCTTAACAATAAAAATAACCCTAAACCTAACCGTAACACTAACCCTAAACTTAACCCTTAACCTAACCTAACAATAAACCGAACCCTAACCCTAACAATAACCCTAAACCTAATCCTAAGCAAAACTCTAATACTAACCCTAACACTAAACCCAATGCAATCCCTAACCTTAACATTATCCCTAATCCTAACCCTAATTCTAAAACTAACACTAAAACAACTCTTGCACTAATATAACACTAACCCTAAATCTAACCCTAACACTAAACCTAACCAAAACACTAATACTAACCCTAACAAAATCCTGAATTTAACCGTAACCCTAACACTAACCCTAACACTAATGCTAACAGGAACTCTCACGCTAAAAATAACCCTAACCCTAACCCTAAACCTAAACCTAAACTTAAACTTAAACTTAAAACTAAACCTAAACTTAAACCTAAATCTAAACCTAACACTAACCCTAACACTAACCCTAAACCTCAACCTAACCCTAACACTAACCCTAATCTATCAGTAACCCTAACCATAATTATAAACATAACTCTAATTCTAAACTTAACCCTAAATCTAAACCTAACACCAACCCTCAATCAAACCTTAAAACGCCCATTACCCTAACCCTAAA
>NW_026695096.1:0-35448 GCF_021218885.2 Marmota monax
CCTATCACTAACCCCAAAAATACCAATTACCCTAACCTGAACCCTAAACCTAACCCTATCTTTACCCTAACCCTAAAACTAACTCTAATTTGAGCTGAAACCCTAAACCCAAACCTAAACCAAGCCCTAACACTGACCCTGGCCCTAATAATTCCCCTAGCTCTAAACCTGACTCTTATATTATACCTAACCATTAAAATAGACCTAGGTGTAAAACTTTCTTTAAAAATATCCCTAAATCTAACCCTAGACCTGACATTATCCCAAAAGCCATAATTCTAGCCCTGACTCTAACACAAACCCGAGCCCTTATCCTAGCCCTAAACATAGCCTTAATTACAACCCTAACCCAAACTCTAGGCCTAACCCTGACACTAACCTAGCCCTAATCTTAGGACTAATTTAGCCCTATCCCGTATCCTAGTCCTAAGACTAACTCTAACTCTCACATTAGACCTTTCAATCATTCTTACAATATGCCTTACCATAACCCTAACCCTAGCCCTAACCCTAGACCTAACCCTTGCCATATCCTTTGCCCTAGCAATAATTGTAGACAAAACCTAACTCTAAATTGAGCCCTAGCCTGAAGACTAAGCAAAACCATAACACTAGCCCAAAACAAAACATTAATCATAAAACTAGCCCTAACCCTAGCCCTAGCCCTGAAAACAAAACCTAGCTATACCTATAGCTATAACCCTTAACCTAAACCAAACCCTAACCTTAAACCTAGCCCTAACTCCAGCACTAATATGAGTTGTAAGCTGAACCCTTAAACTAACCCTAAACCTGACAAGAACCATAACACTACTAGCTCTAAATATCACCCTAACCCTAAACTTAACCCTAACACTACCTCTAGCCCTAAAACCCTAAAACTAGCCCTAAACATTACCCTAGTACTTACATTAGCCCTAACCCTAACCCTATCCCTAACTTAACCCAAAAACTAGTCCTAATATTAGCTTTAACCCTAGCCCTATTCATAACCATAAACCTATCCCTAAACAGATCTCTAACTCTATCCATTACCATAAACAAAACCATAACTCTAATGCTAACCATAGGCATGAACATAAACCTATCCCTAATCTTAACCCAATCTATTACCTGAACCTAACCTGAACGTAAATCTAACCTGATGATTACCGTAACACTAACACGAACACTAATTCAAGCCCTAACTTTAAACCTTAACCTATACCAAACCCTAAGCCTGACCTTGACCCTAATAAAATCCCTAGTTCTAAACTTGAACATAACCCTACACCTAACCCTTACTATAGACATAGCCATAATCCTAACATAAAACTATCTTTAACCATAATTCTGGACCTGAAATTAGCCCTAGCCCTAATCCTAGTTCTAAACCTAAAACAAACCCTAGCCCTCATCCTAGCCCTAAACCTAGCTTTAATCATAAACCTAACCCTAACCCTACCGTAACCCTAATTCTAACCCTCACCCTACATTTATACCTAGCTATAATGCCATTTCTTACCCTTAATTTAACCCTAATCCTAACCCTAACTCTAGGCTTAAACCAAACAATAAACCAAGCCCCAATCCTAGCACTAATTTAGCCCTATCTATAACCCTAACACTAACCCTAGCCCTAAGACTCACTCTAACTCTCGCCCTATACCTATCCCTAGTTCTAACCCTATCCATTAATATAACCCTATCCCTAGCCCTAACCCTTGCCCTATTCTAATTCCCAGGCCTAACCCTAGATCTAACCTAACTCCAAATCTAACCCTAACCCTAAGCCTAAGCTTAACACATACACTAGCACTAAACCTAACCCTAGGACTAAACCAAAACAAAGCAATAGCCCTAAATCCTAAACATTAATTTAAACCAAACCCTAACACTATATCTAGACCTATACCTAGCCCTAATTCGACTTTTAACACTAACTTAAAAACTAACACTGACCTGAAATGAACCCTGATCTGACTCTTATCATAACAGAAACCTGAGCTATAAATATCACCCTAAACTTAAACATAACTCTAACACTAAACTTAACCATAACGCTAAAACTAACCTAATTTTAACCCTAGTTCTTACATTAGCCATGGTCTTATCGTATCCCTAACCCTAACACAAAAAGTAGCCCTAATCTGAGCCCTAAACCTAGATTTAACCCTAACTCCAACCCTAACTATAGCCCTAATCCTAGCTCTAAACCAATCCCTTACCCTAAGCAAAACCCTAAACCTAAGGGTAACCCTAGACCTATCCCTAATCCTTAGGCTAACCAAAACCTTAACTCTATTCATAGCCCTAACCCTAGCTCTCATTCTACTTATAAACCTATCCCAAATTCTAACCCTTACTCTGACCCTTATACTGACCCTACCACTAATCCTAGATTTAACTCTAATCCTAACGTTAACCCAAAACCTATGTTAATATTATTCTTAGACCTAACCCTGAAGCTAACTCCCAGCTTAGCTCTAAACATAGGTCAGAACCTAACTCTTATGCTAAACATAACCCTAAACCTAACCATTGTTGTAACCCTCACCCTAAACCTAACTGAAGACTTAATTGTAACCATAACCCTAGCCCTAACCTTAACTCTAACTGTATCCATTACCCTAAACATTACCCTTACCCTAATGCTAACTTTAGGCCTAACCCTAACCTTATCACTATCCCCCAAACTGTCAATTACCCTAAACCTAACCTGAACCCTAAACCTAACCTTATCATTACCCTAATGCCAAACCTAATGCTAATTTAAGACCTAACTCTATACTCAAACCTATACCAAAGCCTGACACTGACCCTGACATTAATAATTACCCTAGCTCTAAACCTGACTTCTACCCTATATCTAACACTTACACTAGACTTAGACATAAAACTAACCCTAAAACTATCCCTAAACATAACCCTAGACCTGACGTTAGCCCTAACTATAATCCTAGCCCTAAACCTAGCATAAACCCTAGTCCTTATCCTAGCCTTAAACATAGTCTTAATTATTACCCTAACCCTAAGCCTAGACCTAACACTAATACTAAACCCTGAGCTAATCTTAGCCCTAATTTAGCCCTATCCCTAACCTTAACCCTAACCCTAGCCCAAAGACTAACGCTAACTCTCACCCTAGCCCTAACTCTAGCTCTAACCCTATACATTACCAGAAGCCTAATCCTAGCCCGAACCATAGGTCTAACCCTAGCCCTATTCATATTCCTGGCCATAACCCTACATCTAACACTAACTCTAAATATAACCCTAATAATAAGCCTAAACCTAAGCCTAAACTTATCCCTAACCCTAAGGCTAATCCTAAAATTAGCCCTACCCCTAGCCCTGGCTCTACAAGAAAAGCGAGCCATAGATTTAACCCTAATCCTTAACATAAACCAAGCCCTAATCCTACACCTAGCCCTAACCCTAGCAATAATTCAAGTCTTAAGCCAAACTTTAAAACTGACTCTCACCCTGACTCTGAACTTAACACTAACCCGAGGTCTAAACATCACCCTAACCCTAAACCTAAACCTAACACTAGACCTAGTCCTAAACCCTAACATTAAAAGTAGCCTTAACATAACCATAGTATTTCCATTAGCCATAACCCTAACCCTAGCCTTAACTTAACCCAAATCCTAGCCATATTCCAAGCCCTAAACCGAGCTTTAACCCTTGCTTTAAACCTAAGCCTAACTCTAACCCTTTCATTAATTGTAACCATAACCCTAGCTGTAACCCTAGCTCTAATCCTAACCCTCACCCTAAACCTAATGCTAACCCTATGCCTAAATCTAACCCTATCCCTAATTTTCACCCTATCCATTACCCTAAATCTAAACTGAAACCTAAACCTAACCCTATCATTACCCTGATCCTAAACTTAATGCTAATTCGAGTCCTAACTTTAAACCTTAACCTATCCAAAACAAGAATCATGACCATTACCCTAATAATACCCTTAGCTCTAAACCTGACCCTATTCCTAAACCTAATGCTTACACAAGCCGTAGCCCTAAACCTAACTTTAAAATGTCTTTAACTGTAACCCTAGACCTGAAATTAGCCCTAACCGTAATCTTAGCCCTAAACCCAGACATAATCCTAACCCAAACCATAACCCGAGCCCTAACCCTAATTCTAACCCTCTCCCTAGCCCTGAACCTACCTATAACACCATCCCTTACCATAAACCTCACCATAACCCTAAAACTAACCCTAACCCCTGCCCTAACCCTAGGCCTAATATGAACACTAATCCTAGCACGAATCCTAGGCCTAATTTAATCCTATCGTAACCCTAAACATAGCCCTAAGACTAACTATAACTCTTGCCCTAGCCCTAACCCTTGTTCTATCTTTAGCCCTAGTCCTAACTCTAGATCTAAACCTAACTCTAAATCTAAACCTAACTCTAAATTTAATTGTA
Source organism: Marmota monax (assembly GCF_021218885.2). Taxonomy (NCBI): domain Eukaryota; kingdom Metazoa; phylum Chordata; class Mammalia; order Rodentia; family Sciuridae; genus Marmota; species Marmota monax. The sequence goes on from NW_026695096.1 coordinate 4,424, forward strand.
ATCATAAGCAAAACCAAACCCTAACACTACCCCTAACCACAAAACAATTCCTAAAACTTGCCCTAGCCCTGGCCACAGCCATAAAACAAAACCAAGCTATACCCATATCCCAAACCCTTAACCTAAACCAAACCCAAATCTTACACCTAGCCCTAACCCTAACTCTAAAAATTACTCTGACACTGACGCTGATCCTAACACTAATTCTAGCTCTAATCATCACCCTAACTTAAATTAACCCTAACACTAGACCTACTCTTAACTGTAACCCTAAAACTAACCTTAATTATAACCCTAGTTTGTACATTATTCATTGCTGTAACCCTAACATTAACTCTAACACAAATCCTACACTGGATCCGAGCCCTATATCTAGCTTTATCCCAAATCTTAACCCTAACACAAGCCCTAAACCTAACCCTAACCCTAGCCCTGACCCTAGCTCTAACCCAATCCATTACCCTAAGCCAAACCCTATACCAAATGCTAACCCTAGTCCTAACCCTAATCTTTAGCCTAACTTTAACTCTAGCCACATTACTAGTCTTAACCCTAGCCCTCATTCTACCTCTAAACCTAACCCTGAGCCTCATCTTACCCTAAACGTAATCCTAGGTATAAACCTTACCCTAAACCTAAACCAAAACCTAACACTAAACCTACCGGTAACCATATACTTTTACCTAATCCTAATACTACACCTAGACCCAAATCTAATACTAAATATAGCTATAACTCTAGCCCTAGACCTAAACAAAATTCTAACACTAGCCCTAACAATAACCCTTAACCTAAACCAAACACTTACCCTAACCCTAGACCTAATCCTAGTCCTATTTCTGGCTCTAACACTAAACCTAACCCTGTCTCGAACATTGACCCTGATCCTAACACTTAAACTAGCTTTAAACCTGACACTAACCCAAAACCTAGACCTAAATCTAGACCTAGCCATAACCCTAAACCTAAAACTATCCCGAAACATAATGCTAGTTTTCAAATTACCCATAGTCCTAACCCTAGCCCTAAGCCTAACACAAAACCTAGAGCTTATCCTAGGCCTAAATTTAGCTCTAATCATAAACCTAAGCCTAGCCCTTACCCTAACCCTAACTCTAAACTTAACCCTCTGTTTAGACCAAACCCTAGCTCAAAACCTAACCCTTACACTAATATAACCCTAGGCCTATTATAAATTTTAATCCTAACCCTAGCCCTAATCCTAACCTTAACCCTAACCCAAACTGTAGCTCTGAACATATCCATTACCCTAACGTAAAACTAACCCTAATTAAAACCATATCCCTAACACAAAACCTAACTCTAACCATAATCTTGAACTTAGAACTAAAGCTAAACCTAACCCACCACTAGCCTGAACCCTAGTTCAAACACTAACACTTATCCTAACCCAACCATAACCTTAATCCTAAACTAACACTTACCATAACCCTAACACTTACTCTAAACCAAAACCTAGCCCTATCCCTAAACCTAACCCCAATCCTACACTTAATCTAAACCATAACCTAGCTCTAACCCTAGCTCTAAAACTACCCATTACACTAAACATAAACCTAACCCTAATGCTAACCCTAACCCGATCACTTAAACCTAACCCATCCATTACCCTAAACCTTAACTAACACCTAAAATAAACCCTTCTAATACCTTAACTCTAAACCTAACCCTAACACTAATTCGAGCCCTAAACCCTTAACCTTAACGTAAACCAAATGTTAACCCTGACACTGACTGTAAAACTAATAATAATTCTACCTCTAAATCTGAACTATAACCTAAACCTAACCCTTACAATAGACCTAGCCATAACCTAACCCTAAAACTATGCTTAACCATAACCCTAGACCTGATATTATCCCTAGCCTGAGTCCTAGCTGTAACCCTATCAGAAAACCTACCTCTCATGCTAGCCCTAATCCTAGCCCTAATCTAAACTGAAACATAACCCTAGGCCTAATCCTAATTCTAACCCTCACCATAGCCCTAAACCTAGCTATAACCACACCCATTCACCTGAACTTAAAACTAACCCCAGTGCTAACCATAACCCTAGTCGAACCGCTAAGCTTAACCCCAAAACTAACTCTAGTTCTAATCCTAGCCCTACTTTAACCCTAACCCTAACCCTCACCTAAGCCTACTCCTAAGAATAACTCTAATTCTCACCCTAGACGTATCACTAGTTCTAACCATATTTCTTACCATAAACCTAAACCTAGCCCTAACCCTAGCACAAGACTTAATCCTAGATCAACCCTAACTCTAAATCTAACCCCAAACCTAAGCCTAAACTTCACTCTAACACTAGCCCTTACCCTGATGCTTATCCAAAATCTAGCCTTAAAACTAGCCGTACCCCTAGCCCTAAAACAAAACTGAGCCATAGCCCTAACCATAACCCTTAACCTAAACCAAAACCTAACCCTATACCTAGCACTAAATTTAGCCCTAATTCAAGTCCTAAACCTAACACTAAAACTAACCCTGACCTTGACACTGACCCTAAGGTAACCGGTGCTCTAAACATCACCCTCACCCTAACCCTAAAACTGGCACAAATTGTAACACTAGTTAATACATTAGACATAGCCCTAATCCTAGCCCTAACCAAACCCAAAACGTAGCCTTTATTTGTGACTTAACCCTAGTTTTAAACCTAACCCTAACCTAAAAATTAGTTCTAAACCTTACCCTAACCCTAGCCAGAATCCTAACCATAACCCTAGCCTTATCACTGGCTCTAACCCTATCCATTACACTAACCATAACCATAACCCTAATGGTAACACTAGGCCTACCCCTAACCTTATTGCTAACCCTAACCTTATTCATTAACCTAAACATAACCTGAACCTTAAATCTAACCCTATAATTACGCTAACCCTAACCCTAATGCTAATTTGAGGCCTAATCCTAAACTTAACCTAAACCAAATCCTAACTCTGACCTTTCTCTTAATAATACACCTAGCTCTAACCCTGACCCTACACATAAACCTAAGCCTTATACTAGATATATCCATAAAACTTACCCCAAAACTATTCCTAACATAACCATAGACCTGACATTTGCCCTATCTGTAATCCTAGCACTAACCTTAACACAAAAAAGTAGCCCTAACCCTAACCCTAACCCTAGCCCTAATCCTATCCATAACCCTAGTCCTAAACTTAGCAATAACCCTATCAATTGCCCTAAACAAGCCCTAATTCTAATGCTAAACCTAGGGATAAATCTAACCCTATTCCTAACCATAATTCTATCCATTATGCTAAACCCAACGTAAACACTGAACCTCAACCTATCATTACCCTAACAAAAACACTAATGCTAACTTGAGCCCTAACCCTAAACCCTAACCTAAACAAAACCCTAAACATGACCCTGACCCTAATAATACCCCTAGATCTAAATTTGACCCTTACCCTAAATCTAACCGTTACACTAAACATAAACATAACCCTAAAACTATCCCTAACCATAACCTTAGAAGTGACATTTGCCCTAACAATAATCCTAGCCCTAATCAAAACACAAACCCTAGCTCTCATCCTAGCCCTTAACCTAGCCTTAATCATAACTCTAATGAAACCCTAGCCCTAACCCTAATTCTAACCTTCGTCCCAGCTCTAAACCTAGCTATAACCCCATCATTAACACTAACCTAACCCTAAGCCCAAAACTAACCCTAGGCCTAAACATAACCATAATCCTAGCCCTATTCTTACTCCTAATTAAGCCCTACCTATACCTAACCAAAACCTAAGATTAGCCTTAAGACTAACTCTCACTCTTGCCATAGCCCTATCCCTAGTTCTAACCCTATTTTATCATAACCCTAATCCTAGCTATAAACCTAGAACTAACACTAGCCATATCCTTAGCCATAGACCTAACCCTAGATCTAATACTAACTCTATATCTAACTCTAAACTTGAGACTAAACCTAACCCTAACACTAGTCCTAAACCTAATGCTAATATTAAAACTAGCCCTAACCATAGCCCTAGCCCTAAAACAAAACCGAGTCATAGCCCTAACTTAAAAGCTTAACCTAATCCTACACCTATCCCTAAACCTAGCCTTAATTCGAGTCCAAACACTAACCCTAAAACTACCCCTGACCTTAGTTTTGAAAATAATACTAACCCTAGCTCTAAACAACACCCTAATGTTAAACCTAACCCTAACACAAGACCTAGTCCTAACCACAATCTTATAATTAGTCCAAATCGAAACTCTACTGCAAACATTGGCCATAACTCTAAACCTAGCCCTAACTCTAACCAAAACGTAGCCCTAATCTAAAACCTAACCCTAGATTTAACCCTAAACCTAATCCTAACAGTAGCCCTAACCCTACCCTAAATGTAGACCTAACCCTAGTTCTAACCCTATCCCTTACCCTAAGCCAACCCTAACCCTAATCCTATTACTAGTCCTAACCCTAGCCCTCATTCTAGCTCTAACCATAACTCAAACCTGACACTTATTCTGACCCTAATGGTAACCATAGGTATAAACCTGACCCTAACCCAATACTGAACCCTAACACTAGTACTAGAAATAAACCTATTCCTAAAACTAACACTAACACTAGCCCTAGACCTAAATCTAATTCTAAATCCAGCCATATCTCTAGCCCCAGACCTAAACATAAACCTAGCCCTAGCCCTAATAATAAACGTTAACTTAACCCAAACACTAACCCTACTCTGAGACCTAACCCTACTGATAATTCTGGCTTTAATCCTAAAGCTAACTGTAACCTGAACACTGACCCTGACTCTAACACTAACCCTAGCTCTAAACATCATGCTAACACTAATCCTAACACTAACACTTGACCTAGCCATAAAACTAACCCCAAAACTGGCCCTAATTATAACTCTAGTTCATACATCAGCTGTATCCCTAACACTAGCCCTAAACTTAACCAAAACCTGGCCCTAATCTGAGCGCTAAACCTAGCTTTAACCCTAACACTAATCTTAGCGGTGAGCCAACCCCTAACCCTTGCCCTAACCCTAGCTCTTATCCTATTTGTTACCTTAAGCCAAATCCTAAAATTAATGCTACCCATAGTCCTAACCCTAATCTATAGCCTAACCCAAATTCTAACCCTATTACTAGTCCTAATCCTAGCCCTCATTCTATCTCTAACCATAACCCAAACCTAATCCTAACCCTGAAACTTATACTGACCTTAACACTAACCGTGGGTCTGAACCTGACCCTAACCCGAACCCAAACACTAACATTATCCCTACTGGTAATCCTATACCTAAATCTAAACCTAATACTAGTCCTAGACCTAAACCTAATCCTAAATCTAGCCATAACTCTAGCCCTATACCTGAACAACTATCTTGCCCTAGCCCTCAAAATCACCCTTAACATGATCCAAAGAGTAACCTATCTATTACTCTACATCTATCCTGAACCCTAAACCTAACACTACCCATTACTTTAACACTAACCTTAATGATAATTTGAGCCCTAACCCTAAATCTTATCCTACACCAAACCCTAAATCAGATGCTGACCATAATAATACACTTAGCTCTAAACCTGACCTTTACTCTAAACCTAACTTTCCACTAGACATAGCCATAAATCTAAAGTTAACACTATTTCTAACCATAACTCTAGACCTTACATTAGCCCTAGCCCTAATCCTAGCTCTAACCCTAATCCAAACCCTAGCCCTCATCCTAGCCCTAAACCTACCCTTAATCCTAACCTGAACACTCACCCTATTCCTATATTTAATTTTAACCCTCGCCCTAGCCCTGAACCTAGCCATAAACTCATCCCTTCCTCTAAAACTAACCATAACCCTAACACTAACACTAACCCTAATTCTAGCCCTAACCATGGGCCTAACCCTAACACTAAACCGAGCACTAAGCTAGCCCTAATTTAGTCCTCACCCTAAGGAAACCCCTAACTCTAGCTCTAAAAATAACTCTAACTCTCACCCTAGCCCCATTTCTATTTCTAAACCTGTCCATTACCTTAATACTAACACTAGCCCTAACTTAGCCCTAACCCTAGATATAACCATAACTCTAAATCTAACCCTAACATTAAGCCTAAAACTCACCCTCCAACTAGCTGAACACTATCGCTACTCATAAAACTAACAATAACACTAGCCCTGGAACCCCCCCCCCAAAATAAATATGAGCCATTGCCCTAACCCTAAACCTAAACTAAATCAAACCCTAACCCTACAACTAGCCATAACACTAGCTCAAATTTGAGTCCTAGGACTAAAAGCTAACCCTTACCTTTATTTATATCCAAACACTAACCCTAGCTCTATATATTACCCTTACCATAAAGCAAATGCTAACACCATTTCTAGCCTAAACCCTAGCCCTGATAATAACCCTAATACTTACATTAGCCATAAGCCCAAACCTAGCCCTAACCCCAAAACAAAAATAGCCCTAATCTGAGCCTTAAAATTAGATTTAACCCTAACCCTAACCTAAAACCTAACCCTAAACATAGCTCTAAGCCTATCTCAAACCCTATCCCTTATCTTAAGCCAAACCCTATATATAATGCTAACCCTAGTTCTAATCGTAATCCTTAGCCTAAATCAAACACTAACCCTAGCCTCATTCTAGCTCAAAACCTAACCCAAAACCTCACCGTAACCTTCACCCTTATTCTGACCATAACATTAATTATAGGTCTAAACCTGACCCTAACACTAAACTAAACCTGAAACTAGCCCTACCAGTAAACTTTTACCTAAACCTAACCCTAACACTTCCACTAGACATAAACCTAATCCTAAATCTAGTGATAACTCTAGCCCTTGACCTAAACTAAAACTTAGTGCTAGCCCTAACAATAACCCTTACCCTAAATCAAGCAATAACATTACCTCTAGACCTTACCTTACTCCTGATTCTGGCTTTCACTCTAACTCTAATCTGAACACTGACCTTGAAACTAACACTAAACCTAGCTCTAAAACTGACTCTAAACCAAAATCTAAACCTAACACTAGACCTAGCCTTAACCCTAAACCAAAAACGAGCCCCAATTAGAACCCTAGATCTTAATAACCCAAAGCAATAACCTTAGACTAAAACCTAACACAAAAGCTAGCCCTAATACAAGGCTTTAACCTACCATAAGAATAAACCTAATCCTAAACCTAGCCCTAATCCTAAGCCTATCCCTCACCTTAGAATAAGTATAGCTCAAAGTCTGATCTTTGGCCTAAACATAACCCTAGCCTTATCCTTAAAAATAACCTTAACCCTAGCCCTAACCTTAACCCTATACATTACCCATATGATAACCCTATTCCTAATGCTAACCTTAGGCCTAACCCTAACCCTATCACAAACCCTAAATCTCTCCATTACCTTAAATCTACCCTGAACCCTAAACCTAACCCTATTAATTATCCTAAACCTAACTCTAACCCTAATTCTCATTTGAGCCCTATCCCTAAATCTTAACCGAATACAAACTGTAACCCTGACCCTGAACCTAAAAATACCCCTAGCTCTAAAACTGACACTTACCCTAAATTTAACACTTATACTAGACTAAGACATACACCTAATTCTAAGTCTACTCCTAACTGTAACACTAGACCTGACATTATCCCTAGCCCTAATTTTAGACCTAACCCTACATAAAAACCTCATTCTAGCCCTAAACCTAGCCTTAATTATAACCAAAACCCTAACCCTAGCCGTAATCCTAATTCTAACCCTCATTCTATCTCTAAACCTATTCCATTCTATCTCTACAACACATCCCTTACCCTTAACTGAACCCTAATCCTAACCCTAATGCTAGGCCTAAGCTGAACACTAACCCTAGTTCTAATCCTTGCCCTGATTTAGCCCTATCCCTAAAAGTAACCATAATCCTAGCTCTAAGACTAACTTTAACTCTCACCCTAGCCTTATCCCTAGGTATATCCCTATCATTTACCATAACCCTAAACCTAGGCCTAACCCTTGCCCTATCCTTAGAACTAGCCCTAAACCCAGATCTAAACCTAACTCCAATCTTAACCTAACCTTAATCCTAAGCCTAACAAAAACACTAGCCTTAACCCTAACCCTAATCATATAACAAGACCTAACCCCAAACCTAGGACTAAAACACATTAAGGAATAGCCCTAACCATAAACCTTAACTTTAACTGAACACTAACACTACACCTAGACCTAACCATAGCCTTAATTTGAGTCATAAAACTAACCTTAAATCTAACCCTGACCCTGACTCATATCCTAGACTCACCATAGCTCTAAACACCCTCCTAACCTTAAACTAAAACCTAAAAAGTAAACCTATTCCGAATTTGAGTCGTAACACTAACCCAGACTGTGACTATATCCTAACACTAACTCTAGCTCTAAATATCATCCTAACCTTAAATCTAAATTAACACTAGACCTACCTCTAATCCTAACCCTAAAACTATCCATAATTTTAATCCTAGTTCTTACATTAGGCATTGCCCTAACATTAGCCCTAACCCTAACACAAAAATTAGCCCTAATCCTAGCCCTAAACCTACATTTAACAATAACCCTAAATCTAGCCCTAACCTAGCTCTAAGGCTATCTTTACCCTGTGAATAACCTTAACACTAATGGTAGCCCTAGATCTATGCCTAATCCTTAGGCTAACCAAAACCCCAACCTTACTAATAGTCCTGAACATAGCCCTCATTCTAGCTCTAATACTAACCCAAACCCGAACACTAACCCTGACCTTTTCTCTGACCTTAAAACAAACCCTCATTCTAAACCTGACCCTAACACTAGACTAAAACCTAACACTAACCCTGGACCTAAACCTAATCCTAAATCTAGCCTTAAATCTAGCCCTAGACCTAAAAAAAAACCTAGTCCTAGGCTTAACAATAACCCTTATCCTAACACAAACACTAACCCTACCCCTAGAACTAAACCTAGTCCTAATTCTGGCTGTAATCCTAACTTGAACACTAACCCAAACACTGACTCTGCCTTTAACAGTAAACCTACTTCTAAACCTGACCCTAACTGAAAATCTAAACCTAACACTAGATCTTGGCATAGCCCTAACCCTAAAAGCAGCCCTAAATATAACCCTAGCTCTTACATTACCCACACCTTTAACCCTAGGCCTAAACCTAACACAAAACCTAGAGCTAACCCTAGGACTTAACCTAGACCTAAGCATAACACTAACCCTATCCCTAGCCCTAACCCAAACCTAACCCTCATCTTAGTCCTAACCCTAGCTCAAAACCTAACCTTACTATAAATATAAACCAAGAACTATCCCTGAATCTATCCCTGAACCTAGTCCTAATCCTAATTTTAACCCTAGCCCTAACCCTAGCTCTAAACCTACTAATTACCTTAACCCTAACTGTAACCATAATTGTAACCAAAGCCTTAATTCTAACCATAATCTTAACCCTAAACAGAAAACTAACCCTAGACCTAACCCGAAACGAATACTCACTATAGCTCTAACCATAGATCAAACCCTAACCCTTACCATAAACCTAAACATAACCTTATTCATAACCCTAACCCTAAACTTAAATCTAACCCTGTCCCTAAACCTAAACCTAAATCAAACCGTATTTATTACCGTAAACATAACCCTAAACTTAATTGTAACCCTTGCGCTAATGCTAACCCTAGCTCAAACACTAACCATTATTCTAAACTAACCATAACTCTAGCCCTAAACCTAACACTTACCGTAAACCAAACCCTAGCCCTATCCCTAAACCTAACTCTAATTTTAAACATAATTCAAACCGTAATCTAGCCCTAAATCTATCCATTATACTAAACAAACCCTAAACTAATACTAACCTTAACCCTATTGCTAAACCTAACCCATTCATTACCCTAAACCTTATCTGAAACATAAACCTAACCTTATCCATTACCCTAAACCTAACACAAATTCAAGCACTAAACCTAAACTTTGACCTAAACCAAATGCTAACCCTGACCATAACCCTAATAATACCCCTAAACCTGACCCTTACCATAAACGTAGCTGTGACACAAGACTTAGCCATAACCGAACTCTAAAACTATCCTTAATTATAACCCTAGATTTGACATTAGCCCTAGCCCTAGTTCTAGCCCTGAACCTAACCGAAACCTTAGCCCTAAACCTAGCCTTGATTCTAACCTAAACACTAACCCTAGCCCTAATCCTAATTCTAAACCTCACCGAGCCCTAAAGCTAGCTATAACCCCACCAATTTACCTAAACTTAATCCTATTCACAATGCTAATCCTAAACCTATCCTTACCCCTAGGCCTAACCCTAACACTAACCATAGCCCTAATCCAAGCCCTATTATAGCTTTAACCCTAACCCTAACTCTAAGTCTAGTCCTAAATCTAAATCTAACTCTTGTCCTAGCCATTTCCCTAGCTCTAACCATATCCCTTACTGTAACACTAACCCTTGCCCTAACCCTAATCCTGGATTTAACCCTAACTCTAAATCTAACCCTAACCCTAAGCCTACACCTCACCCTAACACTAGCCCTAACCCTAACACTAATTCAAAATCTTGACCTAAACCTAGCCCTACCCCCCACTCCCCCCAAAAAAAAACAAAAAACAAAAAACAAAAAACTGAGCCATAGTCCTAACACTAATACTATCCCATACAAGTAAAGATGAAGTGAAACCATAAAACACAAACTGTTTCTGAGAGTGAAACTTGAACTCAGAAGTCCCCTCCTGGGAAATATGGTAATGCTAGGTAAAAGATGAATCCTGACCAGTATCAAAGAAATTTGAACAAAACTAACTCTAACCCGAACATTAGTTCTAAATCTAGACCTAAGCCTAATCCTAAAACTAAGCCTTTCCTGTTTATAGAGCTTGATCATAAAAGTTGAAAACTTGGGGTGCCTAGTAGGGCAAGGTAACATATGAATCCTACCGAGTATCAAAATTTCTGACCAATAATTGTGGAAGGTGTTTCAGTACATGCCTATTTCCCCTGTTTTGTCCTAAAGTGCTCTTGGATAAATTATTTTTTTTTCATTCTTCAGCTTAAGGTGCTTTCACAAGGAACAAACCAGAGCATGCCCACAGGGAAGTGATGGAGTGTGTGAAGTTTCATGCAGCTAGCACCAACCCTGTTCGATTTCCAGCTCCATTTCCATTCCCACCTATAGGCCCTAATGTAGTGAAAACTAAAAATTCAAACTGTTCCTGACACTGAACCAGTGAACCTTGAAGGCCCATACTTGGGAAGCCTACTAAAGTTGGTCAAAGATGAAACCTGTACAGTATCAAAGTAATCCAACCAAAAAAAATTGAAGCTCTTTCAGTACTTGTGCATTTTGCTTACTCCTAAAGCACTCAGAGATGAAGTTGTTTATTTCTACTTCAGCTTAGGGATACTTCACAGGAAACAAACCAGAGAATGCTCACTGAGAACTGATTGAGTGTGTGAAGTTTCAAGCAGCTAGCAAAAACCCTGTTTGATTTCCAGCTTCATTTTCATTCACCCCCACAGGGCAAAAAGAAGAGAAACATGAAAATTGAAACTGTTTTTGAGAGAAAACCCTTTTACGTAGGAGGCCCAAACATTTGGAGTATAGTCAAAATAGGAAAAAAAGTGAATCCTGCCAAGTATCATAGAAATTTTTTTTAAGTTTTTTTTTTTTTAATTTTTTATTGTTGGTTGTTCAAAACATTACATAGTTCTTGATATATCATATTTCACACTTTGTTTCAAGTGGGTTATGAACTCCCATTTTTACCCCATATACAGATTGCAGAATCACATCAGTTACACATCCATTGATTTACATATTGCCATACTAGTGTCTGTTGTGTTCTGCTGCCTTTCCTATCGTCTACTATCCTCCCTCCCCTCCCCTCCCCTCTTCTCTCTATACCCCCTCTACTGTCATTCATTTCTCCCCCTTGTATTATTTTTCCCTTTCGCTTCACTTCCTCTTGTATGTACTTTTGTATAACCCTGAGGGTCTCCTTCCATTTCCATGCAATTTCCCTTCTCTCTCCCTTTCCCTCCCACCTCTCATCCCTGTTTAATGTTAATCTTCTTCTCATGCTCTTCGTCCCTACTCTGTTCTTAGTTACTCTCCTTATATCAAAGAAGACATTTGGCATTTGTTTTTTAGGGATTGGCTAGCTTCACTTAGCATAATCTGCTCTAATGCCATCCATTTCCCTGCAAATTCTATGATTTTGTCATTTTTTAATGCAGAGTAATACTCCATTGTGTATAAATGCCACATTTTTTTTATCCATTCGTCTATTGAAGGGCATCTAGGTTGGTTCCACAGTCTTGCTATTGTGAATTGTGCTGCTATGAACATCGATGTAGCAGTGTCCCTGAAGCATGCTCTTTTTGGGTCTTTAGGGAATAGACCGAGAAGGGGAATAGCTGGGTCAAATGGTGGCTCCATTCCCAGCTTTCCAAGAAATCTCCATACTGCTCTCCAAATTCTCTGCACCAATTTGCAGTCCCACCAGCAATGTACAAGTGTACCCTTTTCCCCACATCCTCGCCAGCACTTGTTGTTGTTTGACTTCATAATGGCTGCCAATCTTACTGAAGAGAGATGGTATCTTAGGGTGGTTTTGATTTGCATTTCTCTGACTGCTAGAGATGGTGAGCATTTTTTCATGAACTTGTTGATTGATTGTATGTCCTCCTCTGAGAAGTGTCTGTTCAGGTCCTTGGCCCATTTGTTGATTGGGTTGTTTGTTCTCTTATTGTCTAATTTTTTGAGTTCTTTGTATACTCTGGATATTAGGGCTCTATTTGAAGTGTGAGTAGTAAAGATTTGTTCCCAGGATGTAGGCTCCCTATTTACCTCTCTTATTGTTTCTTTTGCTGAGAGAAAAACTTTTTAGTTTGAGTAAGTCCCATTTGTTGATTCTAGTTATTAACTTTTGTCCTATGGGTGTCCTATTGAGGAATTTGGAGCCCGACTCCACAGTATGTAGATGGTAGCCAACTTTTTCTTCTATCATATGGCATGTCTCTGATTTGATATCAAGCTCCTTGATCCATTTTGAATTCACTTTTCTGCATGGCGAGAGAAAGGGATTCAGTTTCATTTTGTTGCATATGGATTTCCAGTTTTCCCAGCACCATTTGTTGAAGATGCTATCCTTCCTCCATTGCATGCTTTTAGCCCCTTTATCAAATATAAGATAGTTGTAGTTTTGTGGATTGGTTTCTGTGTCCTCTATTCTGTACCATTAGTCCACCCGCCTATTTTGGTACCAGTACCATGCTGTTTTTGTTACTATTGCTCTGTAGTATAGTTTGAAGTCTGGTATCGCTATACCTCCTGATTCACACTTCCTGCTTAGCATTGTTTTTGCTATTCTGGGTCATTTATTTTCCCATATGAATTTCATGATTGCTTTCTCTATTTTTACAAGAAATGCCATTGGGATTTTGATTGGCATTGCATTAAACCTATGGAGAACTTTTGGTAATATCACCATTTTGATGATGTTAGTTCTGCCTATCCATGAACAGGGTATATTTTTCCATCTTCTAAGATCTTCTATTTCTCTCTTTAGGGTTCTGTAGTTTTCATTGTATAAGTCTTTCACCTCTTTTGTTAGGTTGATTCCCACGTATTTTATTTATTTATTTATTTTTGAGGATATTGTGAATGGAGTGGTTGTCCTCATTTCCATTTCAGAATATTTGTCGCTGATATACAGGAATGTCTTTGATTTATGCATGTTGATTTTATATCCTGCCACTTTGCTGAATTCATTTATTTACTCTAATAGTTTCTTTGTAGACCCTTTTGGGTCTGCTAGGTACAGAATCATGTCACCTGCAAATAGTGATAATTTAAGTTCTTCTTTTCCTATTTTTATGCCTTTAATTTCTTTTGTCTCTCTAATTGCTCTGGCCAGTGTTTGGAGAACTATGTTGAACAGAAGTGGTGAGAGAGGGCATCCCTGTCTTGTTCCAGATTTTAGATGGAATGCCTTCAATTTTTCTCCATTCAGAATGATGCTAGCCTGAGGCTTAGCATAGATTGCTTTTACAATATTGAGGTATGTTCCTGTTATCCCTAGTTTTTCTAGAGTTTTGAATATAAAGGGATGCTGTACTTTGTCAAATGCTTTTTCTGCATCTATCGAGATGATCATATGGTTCTTATTTTTAACTCTATTGATTTGGTGAATAACATTTATTGATTTCTATATATTGAACCAGCCTTGCATCCCAGGGATGAATCTTACTTGATCATGGTGCACAATTTTTTTGATATGTTTTTGTATCAGATTCGCCATAATTTTATTGAGGATTTTTGCATCTAGGTTCATTAGAGATATTGGTCTGTAGTTTTCTTTCTTTGAAGTGTCTTTGTCTGGTTTAGGTATCAGGGTGATGTTGGCATCATAGAATGAATTTGGAAGTTCTCCCTCTTTTTCTATTTCCTAAAGTAGGTTGAAAAATATTGGTATTAGTTCCTCTTTAAAGGTTTTGTAAAACTCTGCTGTATACCCATCCGGTCCTGGGCTTTTCTTAGTTGGTAGTTTTTGATGGTTTCTTCTATTTCCTCAATTGATATTGGTCTGATTAGGTTGTCTATATCCTCCTGACTCAATCTGGGCAGATCATATGACTTAAGAAATTTATCGATGCCTTCACTATCTTCTAATTTATTGGAGTACAAGGATTCAAAATAATTTCTGATTATCTTCTGTATTTCTGAAGTGTCTGTTGTGATATTGCCTTTTTCATCCCGTATGCTAATTTGAGTTCTCTCTCTTCTTCTCTTCACTAGCATGGCTAAGGTTCTGTCAATTTTATTTATTTTTTCAAAGAACCAACTTTTAGTTTTGTCAATTTTTTCAATTGTTTCTTTTGTTTCGATTTCATTAATTTCAGCTCTGATTTTAATTATTTCTTGCCTTCTACTTCTTTTGCTGTTGTTTTGCTCTTCTTTTTCTAGGATTTTGAGATGAACTATGAGATCATTTATTTGTTGGTTTTTTTTCTTTTTTTAAGGAATGAACTCCAAGCAATGAATTTTCCTCTTAGAACTGCTTTCAATGTGTCCCATAGATTCCAATATGTTGTGTCTGTGTTTTCATTTATCTCTAAGAATTTTTTTAATTTCCTCCTTGGTGTCTTCTATAACCCATTCATCATTCAGTAACCTATTGT
Source organism: Marmota monax (assembly GCF_021218885.2). Classification (NCBI taxonomy): domain Eukaryota; kingdom Metazoa; phylum Chordata; class Mammalia; order Rodentia; family Sciuridae; genus Marmota; species Marmota monax. The sequence goes on from NW_026695096.1 coordinate 19,655, forward strand.
TCATTCTCCAAGTGATGCATGCTTTTTCCTTCCTTCTTGTAACATTGATTTTCAGTTTCATTCCATTATGATCAGATAAGATGCATGGTATTATCTCTACTCCTTTATATTGTCTAAGAGTTGCCCTGTGACATAATATATGATCTATTTTTGAGAAGGATCCATGTGCTGCTGAGAAAAAAGTGTAACTGCTTGATGTTGGGTGGTATATTCTATATATGTCAATTAAGTCTAGGTTATTAATTGTGTTATCGAGTTCTATAGTTTCCTTATTCAACTTTTGTTTGGAAGATCTGTCCAGTGGCGAGAGAGGTGTGTTGAAGTCTCCCATGATTATTGTATGGTGGTCTATTAGACTCTTGAACTTGAGAAGAGTTTGTTTGATGAACATAGCTGCACCATTGTTTGGGGCATATATATTTATGATTGTTGGTGTATGGTTCCCTTAAGCAGTATGTAGTGTCCCTCTTTATCCCTTTTGATTAACTTTGGCTTGAAATCTATTTTATTTGATATGAGTATGGACACGCCTGCTTGTTTCCAAAGTCCATATGAGTGATATGATTTTTCCCAACCTTTCACCTTCAGCCTATGTATGTCTTTTCCTATCAAATGTGTCTCCTGTAGGCAGCATATTGTTGGGTCTTGTTTTGTGATCCATTCTACTAGCCTGTGTCTCTTAATTGGTGAGTTTAAGCCATTAACATTTAGGGTTATTATTGAGATATGGGTTGTTCTTCCAGCCATATTTGTTTATTTATGTTACTAAACATGGTTTGTTTTCCTCTTTGATTATTTCCCCCCCTTTACTGTCCTACCTCCCACTGTTGGTTTTCATTGTTATTTTCCATTTCCTCTTCCTGTAATATTTTGCTGAGGATGTTTTGAATAGATGGTTTTCTAGCTGCAAATTCTTTTAACTTTTGTTTATCATGGAAGGTTTTAATTCCATCTTCCATCCTGAAGCTTAATTTCCGTGGATGCACAATTCTTGGTTGGAACCCATTTTCTTTCAGTGTTTGAAATATGTTATTCCAGGATCTTCTAGCTTTCAGTCTGTGTTGAAAGATCAGCTGTTATCCTGATTGGCTTACCCCAAATGTAATCTGCTTCATTTCTCTTGTAGCTTTTAAAATTCTCTCCTTATTCTGTATTTTGGGCATCTTCATTATAATGTGTCTAGGTGTGGATCTCTTATGATTTTGCACATCCGGCGTCCTGTAGGCTTCTAGGATTTGGGATTCTGTCTCATTCTTCAAGTCTGGGAAGTTTTCTTGTATTATTTCATTGACTAGATTGCTCATTCCTTTGGTTTGGAGCTCTATACCTTCCTGTATCCCAATGACTCTTAAGTTTGGTCTCTTTATGTTATCCCATATTTCTTGGATGTTCTGCTCATGATTTCTTAACAGTCTTGCTGAGCTGTCTATGTCCTTTTCAAGTTGAAATACTTTGTCTTCATTGTCTGATGTTCTATCTTCTAAGTGTTCTACTCTGCTGGTAGTATTCTCAATTGAGATTTTAGGTTGGTTTATTGCTTCCTGCATTTCTAGGATTTCTGTTTGTTTGTTTTTTATAACCTCTATCTCCCTGTATAGTTGATCTTTTGCTTCCTGGATTTGTTTGTGTAATTAATTGTCGAAGTGATCTTTCATTGTCTGTTTTTGCTGTCTAATGTCTTCCTTGATACTCCAGATCATCTGAAGCATATATATCCTGAATTCTTTACCTGACATTCCATCTGCTGCAGCTGTTACCTCTTCTAAAGTTGAGTTGACCTGCATTGCTTGTGGTCCTTTCTTTCCTTGTCTTTTCATACTGCTTGCGTTTCTTTCTGCTTCGTGAAACTGTTGTGTTTTTGAAAATTTTCCCCCCTACATATTTATATTGCTCTTGTATAGTTGAAAAGTCTCCCTTGCAGGGTCGGGCGGCCGTCTGCCTACCTTGCAGGCACGGGCGACGGCTCTGCTCTGCCCCTCCTCCAATTTTTGTGAGGTGTCTACCACTCCAGCGGTCCCCTGGGCATGTTCTGCCGGTCAGTCGCAGGTCTGCCTAACTTGCAGGTGTGGGCGGAGCCTCTGCTCTGCCCTTATTCCAATTGGGGTGACGTGTCTACCACTCTGGCGGGTCGCTGGGTTTATTCCGGGCGTGGGAGGTGGCTCTGATCTGCCCTTACTTCAATTGGGGTGACATGACTACCGCGCCAGCGGGCCACTGGGCCTGTCCCGGGTGCTGGTGAAAGCGCTGCTCTGCCTCTACTCCAATTGGGGTGACGTGTGTACCACACTGGCAGGCCACTGGGCCTGATCCGCTGGTCGGTTGCAGGTCTGCCAACCTTGCAGGCACGGGCAGCAGCTCTGCTCTGCCCCTCCTCCAATTGGTGTGACTTGTCTACCACACCCGCGGACCGCTGGGCCTGTTCCGGGCATGGGCGAAGGCTCTGCTCTGCTCCTACTCCAACTGGGGTGACGTGCCTACCACCCTGGCCGGCCGCTGGGCCTGTTCCGCTGGTTGGTCGCAGGTCTGCCTACCTTTCGGGCGCGGGTGGCGGCTCTGCCCTGCCCCTACTCCAATTGGGGTGTTGTGACTACCATGTCGGCAGGTCACTGGGCCTGTTCCCGGCACAGGCGGTGGCTCTGCTCTGCCCCTACTCCAATTGGGGTGATGTGTGTACCACGCCGGCAGGCCACCAGGCCTGATCCGCTGGTCAGTTGCAGGTCTGCCTACCCTGCAGGCACAGGCAGCGGCTCTGCCCTGCCCATTCTACCATGCCCCTGGACCGCTGGGCCTGTTCTGCTGGTCAGTCACAGGTCTGCCCACCCTGCAGGCATGGGTGGCGGTTCCACTCTGCCCCCACTCCAATTGGGGTCACATGACCACCACACCTGCGGGCCGCTTGGCCTCATCCGGACGCTGGCAAAGGCTCTGTTCTGCCCCTACTCCAGTTGGGGTGACGTGTGTACCACGCTGGCAGGCCTCTTGGCCTGATCTGCCGGTCTGTCACAGGTCTGCTTACCTTGAAGGCATGGGCGGGGGCTCTGCCCTGCCCCTCCTACCACGTCCGCGAATCACTGGGCCTGTTCTGCCGGTCGGTCACATGTTGGTATCCTATGCGAATGGCAGCATTTTGTTCCCTTTGCTCGGTGACCAAAACAACTGGTGAGTCCTGACGGGTCCTCACAAGCCCTGTCTCAGTCCCGTTGCCAATGCCCACGAAGGCTCGGTTGGTATTTACCTCCACAGTACTCAGCAGGACCCGGACCGAGAAGCAGTTTCAGTGGGCTCCTTAGCCCTGGGCCAGAGCAGTTCTGGGATCCAGAACTCGGCCGCTCCATGCTCAGTGTATGCTCTGATAAGAGCAGGCTCGAAGAAGCAGTTTCCACCTGTTATTTAGCACTGAGCCTGAGTAATTTGTCTGCAAGCCACAGGCGAATGGCAGGCTGAAATTACCTGTTCTATGGCTGAATGAGCTGTAAACAGTTGAAAACAGGGATGGTGACTTCAGCTCTCCCAGATGGTGGCTGCTGGCATCCTCTGTGTTCTGACCGGTGTGGAGAACCGAATTGGACTGCTTCCTTCCCTCGTCTCGAACCCAGAATTCATCACTGAGTACGGTGCTTGCACAGCTGGCAGAAGCCCGCAGAAACTGCATCGCTGTATCCCTGCGTCGCTATCTCCTCGTTTCCCAGTGCGCGCTGCAGACTGTAGATGCGGGGCGATTTGCTGAATAAGCAGTGTTACCCTCCGTGCGGAAAAATCTTTCGCGTTTGAGCCCCTGTAGCTAATACTCGTGCAATGGAAATCCTTCCTCCAGGTTCCAGAGCACCCCACTATTGCTGGAAATTCCTAACAAGATAGCCTTTAGCTGTCCTTACTCGTCATTCTCCCGCACAGTGACGTGGCACACGGGGACAAAGCACTCCCCTCGCCACCATCTTCCACAGAATTTTTTTAAAAAAATAACTGTAACCCTAACACTAGGTCTAAACCTAGTCCTAACCATAAGTCTAACCCTAAACCTAATCTATTTAGAGAACCTTTGATCATAGAAGTTTCAAAATTGGGGAGTCTAGTTGTTCATGCTTATAGAAGAATCATGGGCAGTTACAAAGAAATCTGACAAAATAATTGGGGGAGCTATTTCAGTACATGCATATTTCATTGTTTTCTCCTAAAGTGTTCTCATATAAATTTCTATTGCATGCTGCAGCTTATTACTAATTTCACAAGGAACAAACCAGAGAGTGCCCACAGAGAACTGATTGAGTGTGTAAAGTTTCAAGCAATTAGCACCAATCTTGTTTGATTTCCAGCTCCAGGTCCATTTACCCATGTAGGTCAAAATGAAGTGAATCCTTAAAGTACAAATTGTTCCTGTCAGCAAAGAATTGAACGGAGAAGGCCAAAAACTGGGGAACATACTAAGACTAGGTAAAAGTGTATCCTGCCCAGTATCAAAGAAATTAGAACAAGAAAACCTCTAACCCTAACAATAGACCTAACTCTAACCTTAAGCCTAACCATAACCTATTAAGAGAACCTTTGATCATAGAAGTCTCAAAGTTGAGGAGCCTAGTGGGGCAAGCTAACAGATGAATTCTTCCTAGTATCAAAGAAATCTGACCAAATGATTGTGGAGGTATTTCAGTACATGCATATTTTTCTGTTTTCTCCTAAAATGCTCTCACACAGTGTTGTTTTTGCATGCTTCACATTTTGGATACTTTCGCAAGGATAAAACCAGAGCATCCTCACAGAGAAATGATTGAGTGTGTGAAGTTTCAAGCAGCTAGCAAAAACCCTGTTTGATTTCCAGCTCCATTTCTTTTTACCCATATAGGTCAAAATGAAGTGAAACCTTAAAATAAAATCTGAAATATTGACAGCAAACCAGTTAACCTAGAAGGCCCAAATAAGGGGAACATCATAAAGCTAGGTAAAATATAAATTGTGCCTAGTATCAAAGAAATTTGAACAAAACTACTGTAAATCTAACACTATATCTATCCTTAATCTTAATCCTACAGCTCACCCTATCCTGTTTAGAGTACCTTGATCATAGAAGTCTCAAACTAAGGGAGCCTAGTGGGGCAAGTTAACAGATGAATCCTGCACAGTATCAAAGAAATCTCAGCAAATAATTGGGGGAAGTATTCCAGCATATGCATATTTCCTTGATTTCTCCAAAAGTGCTCAGGGATAAAGTTTCGTTGCATGTTTCAGCTGAGGGCAACACTCACAAGGAATAAACCAGAGAGTTCCCACAGAGCACTGATTGAGTGTGTGCAGTTTCAAGCAGCTAGCACCAACCCTGTTTGATTTCATCTTCCATTTCTCTTCAACAAAATAGTTTAAAACAAACTGAAACCTTACAATACAAACTGTTCCTGACAACAAACCAGTGAAAGAGAAAGTCCAAATCAGGGAACATTGTGAGGCTAGGTAAAACATGAATCCTGCCCAGTATCAAAGATACATGAACAAAACTGACTCTAACCCTAACACTAGGTTTAAACCTAGCCCTCACCCTAACCATAAATCTAACTCTAATCTGTTTAGAGAACCTTTTATCATAGAAGTCCCAAATTAAGGGAGCCTAGTTTGGCAAGCTAAAAGATGAATCTTGTGCAGTTCAAAGAAATCTGACCAAATAATTTGGGGAGGTAGTTCAGCACATGTATATTTCTATGTTGTCTCCAACAGTACTTTTGGATAAAGATATTTTTGCATGCTTCAGCTTTGGGAAACTTTCACAAGGAAGAAACCAGAGTGTCCATATAGAACTGAATGCATGTGTAGAGTTTTGAGCAGCGAGCACCAACCCTTTTTGATTTCAAGTTCCATTTCTTTTTACCTGTATAGGTCAAAATGAAGGAAACCTTAAAATACAAACTGTTCCTGACAGCAAACCATTGAAGGGATAAGGCTCAAAACTGGGGGAAATAGTGAGGCTAGGTAAAAGTCGAATTATGCCAAGTATCAAATGAATTTGCACAAAACTCACTGTAACTCTAACGCTAGATCTAACCCAACCGTAAACTAATTCTAACCTGTTTAGAGTACTTATGATCATAGAAGTCCCAAACATGGGGAGCCTAGTGGCACAATTTTTACAGATGAATCTTGTGTAGTACCAAAGAAATTTGATGAAAAATTGGGAGAGAAATTTCAGTACAATCATATTTCCCTGTTATTTTTCTTAAAGTTATAATGGATAAATTGTTTTTCCTTCTTCATCTTAAGGTACTTTCACAAAAAAAATATCAAAGAGTTCCCACAGAGAGCTGACTGAGGGTTTGAAGTTTCATGCAGGTAGCACCAAAACTTTTTGATTTACAGCTCCATTGCATTCAAACCTATAGACCATAATGAAGCGAAACCTAAAATTTCAAAGTATTCCTGACACTGAACCATTGAACTTTGAAGGTACAAACTTGGTGAGCCTACTAAGGCTAGGTCAAGGATGCATCTTTTACAGTATCAAATTAATCCAACCAAAAAATTGAAGCTCTTTCAGTACATGATTATTCTGCTGGCTCCTAAAGCACTCAGAGACAAAGCTGTTACTTTCTACTTCATCTTAGGGCTACTTCCATCACAAACACCAGATGATGTCATGGCCAAATAATTGGGGGAGGTATTTCAGTACATGCATCTTGCCCTGTTTTCACCTAAAGTGCTCTTAGATCAAGTTGTTTTGCATGGTACAGCTTATGGCTACTTTTACAAAGAAGAAACCAGAGAGTGCCCACAGACAACTGGTTGAGTATATGAAGTTTCACCAGCTAGAACCAACCCTCTTATTTCCTGCTCCATTCTCATTTACCCATATAGATCAAAATGAAGTGAGACATTAAAAACAAACTATTGCCAACAGCGAACCATTGAACTGAGAAGCCCCAAAACTGGGGCACATAGTAAGGATAGGTTAAAGATAAATTTTCCAGTATAAAAAAATTTGAACAAAACAAATTCTAACCCTAACACTAGCTCTAAAGCTAGCCCTAACCCTAACTGTAACACTAACCCTTACCTTTTTAGAGAAGCATTGATTCTAGAAGTGCCAACCTTGGGGATCCTAGTGGAACAAGCTAAATGATGAATGATGAATACTGCACAGTATCAAAGAAATCTGATCAAATTGTTGGGAGACTTATTTAAGTACGTACATGTTTCTCTGTTTTCTCCATAAGGGCTCTCAAATACAGTTTCTTTTGCATGCTTCAAATTTGCCCTATCTTCAAAAGAAAGAAACCAGAGCATGCCCACTAAGAGCTGATTGTGTGAAGTTTCAAGCACCTCCTGCCAACCCTGTTTGATTTCCAGCTCAATTTTCATTCACATCAATAAGCCATAATGAAGGGAAACCTTAAAATACAAACTGTTCACCAGAGTGAACCATTAAACCAAGAAGGCCCAAACCTGTGGAACATAGTAAGGCTAAGTAAAATATGAATCCTGCCCAGCATCATAGAAATTTGAAGAAAACTAGGGCTGCATGGGTGCTCTCAGCACAGATGGAAGTCTCAAAGGTGCAGTTTCTCTGGGCACAGACAGCAGTCTCAGCCACACGGCGCTCTCTGCACAGATGGAAGGCAGCACAGTACACAGAGGCTTTGATTGCAGGTCACCAAACTCAGCTCTGGACACAGCACAAGGTCACTCCAGAACCACCCACCTCACCAAACACCATACATGGGTAATAGATGGAATCCATCTTGCAAACCCTTACTTGCAATCTATTGATGGGTGTGTCTAGCAGCTTGGTTTTGCAGCTTATCAGGTATCCATTTTCCAACTCCCCTACCTCCAGCTGTGATAACTCAAAATTTTTCTCACAAGATTTTGGGGGCATAGCTATCAATGCGGAACAGCAACTATACAAGCACCTGGTTTACAATCAGAAATAAGAATAGGGAGGCTCCAGGTAGAAGCTCAAGCCCTCTCACCCTGGCTAACTCCACCACCTTGTGCACAGAGTGTCAAGCTAGGAATAGAAAACTCCACCTACTGCAAGAAAAGAAAACAGAATTCTGAGAGACATTTTTTTTTCTTTCTTACTTTTCTTTTCTTGCTCTTCTAATTCATTCTCCTCTACCCTTCACACTCTGATCCTTAAAACCTCATCATGTGAAACAAAGAACTATCCATGAAATTGGATTTTAAATACAGAATCACAAGAATAGTATAATATAGAGGAATTGCATAGGACCCACCTCACCACCTCTTTATCTGCACTTATTTTCTTTCTCCCTCTCTTTCTTTCATTCCTTGTTATTTTTTCTTCTTTTTTCTTTCTCCCTCCATCCACTTTCAGCCTCCTAACTTTTACTATTTATACATAGGGTAATTTCATGAATAGAGATAGGGAGTTTGAATTTAAACTTTCTTCCATAAATTCCTCCTGTCTATTCATTAGAGTTCTACTCCAAATTTGCTAAGTTAGATTAATCACATACCCTCACATATTTCCCCTTAACATAGCATCCTAACCCTTACACTCAGTTCTCTATACACCATCGGAAATTGTATGCCTTTTATGAAACTAATGCCCATATTCTAAATAATAATTGAAGCTGACATCTGTAGACATAGAGTCTAAATATAAATGTAATTATAATGGTTAGGCTTAGGCTTTGGGTTAGGGTTAGATTTAGAGTTAGGTTTTGATCTATGGCTAGGGTTAGGGCCAAGGATAGGGCAAGGGTTAGGACTTGGGTTTGGGTTAAGTTTATGATTATGTTAAGGGATAGGTTTAGAACTAGTGATAGGGCTAGTATGAGAGTTAGAGTTAGTCTTAGGGCTATGGTTAGGGTTAGGGTTAGGGATAGGGCTAAATTAGGGCTAAATTAGGGCTAGTGTTAGTGTTAGGTTTAGGCCTTGGTTTAGCGTTAGAGTTAGGAGTATGTTTAGGGTTAGGTGTTGGGTTATAGCTAGGTTTAGGGCTAGGGCTATGGTTAGTATTACAGTTAGGTCTAGGTTTAGATTTATGGTTATGATTAAAGCTAGGTTTAGGGCTAGGTTGATGGCTAATATTTGTGTTAGGGTTAGGGCTAGTATTAGGGCTAGGGCTAATGTCAGGTCTAGGATTACAGTTAGGGATAGATTTAGTGTTAGCTTTATGGCTTGGTCCAGTCTAGGGGTTAGGTTTATACTAAGGGTTAGTTTTAGAGCAAGGGTTATTATTAAGGTCAGGATCAAGGTGAGAGTTTGAGTTAGGTTAGCTTTTAGGTTTAAGACTTGCATTATCATTAGGTTTAGGGTTAAGGTAATGAAAGGGTTAGGTTTAGGGTTTAGGTGTGGTTTTGTGCAATGGATAGGGTTAGGTTTAGGCCTAGGGTTAGCATAAGGGTTGGGTTATCATTAGGGTAATCGATAGGGTTGGAACTAAGATTAGGAATAGGGTTATGGATAGGATTAGGGCTTTTATTTGGATTAGCGTTAGGTTTACATTTAGGGTGAAACTAGGTTTAGGGGCTGGGGATGTGGCTCAAGAATTAGCATGCTTGCCTGGCATGTGCAGGGCACTGTTTCCGATCCTCACCACCAAATACCAATGAAATAAAGATGTTGTGTCCACCAAAAATTAAAAAATATATATATTAAAAAAACAATAGGTTTAGGACTCGGATTAAGGCTAGGATTTGGGTTAAGTTAGGGCTATGTTTAAGGCTACAGCTAATGTACAAAGTAGCGTAGCGTTATGATTAGAGCTACTGATAGGGTCAGGGTTAGGGCTATGTAGGTGTTAGGGTTAAGTTTACAGTTATGATGATGTTTAGAGCTATGTTTAATGTTAGCGTCAGAGTCAGGGTCCGGATTAGTTTTCAGGTTATGGTTAGGACTAGAATTAGAATTACTGTTTGATTTTTTTTTAAATCTCTATTTCCTGGTAAAGCTCATTCTTTGCCATTTGAATTTGTTTGTTTAATTCGTTTTCAAAATATACTTTCATTGCTTGAACTTGCTGTCTCATGTCTTCTCTAATATTCCATTCCATCTGAGTTAGGTATGCCTTGAGTTCTTTCCCTATCCATGTTTCTGATGCTTCTAGGTCCTCCTGTAGATTTAAGTTGTCCTGCATTGTTTGTAATCCTTTTTCCCTTGTTTTTTCATGTTGTTCATGTTACTTTCCAGCTCTGTTTGATTGCTGTGTTTCTGCTCTCTCCTTTAAAGTGGATTCCGCTGGGAAGGAATTCCATCGGCTGAACTCTGGTGATGTCACCTCTCTGCTATGGCAGGCCCCAGGCTCCTTGAAGGCCTGGCTATAGACCTCTTCCTAGAGTCTCTGCGCTGTACCTGCTGGGCCGCACCTCGGGGTCTAGCCGCACAGTCGCCAGCGGGTGGGCGGTCAGTCTCCAGCCGCCCGGTCTCGAGCCTCCCAGTCGCAGGGGCTGTGGGCGGGCGGGCGATCTCTAGGCGCCCAATCACTCGGGCAGCGGGCGGGTGGTTGCCGGCGAGCGGGTGGGTGGTCTCTAGCTGCCCAGTGGTGCAGGCCTGGCCTCTAGTCCCCTGGCTTCTCCTGCTAGCCCGGCCTTCCCCTGTGTGATGCCTCTAGGCAGTTCAAACTGTACTCTGGGTCTGCGGTTTGCTGGGTATGGATGGTGGCTATTGGGAATCAGCACCCTATTTTTTTGATTTTTTCCGCTTGCCCCTCCCCCAGAGCTGGCAAGACAGGTTTCATTTTTCCCTGCTGATGGGAGGGGGAGTTGGAGGTCAGGTGTCTCTACCTTTCCCCGCGTCTCTATGCAGGCTCGTTCTGATAATCCCTCCCCCGGAAAGCCTGGGAGAGATTTTATGCAAATCCCCCGCTGTATGGGAGATGGGCTGAGTAACACACACCTGTTTTATTGTTGCAATCTGTCGGAAACTGGCGGTGGTGACGTCAGCTCTCCAAGATGGTGGCCGCAGGCTTCCTTGGTGGACTTTGCGTTGTGGGGGATAGAACTGGACCGCTTCCTTCTCCGTCTCAAACCCCGAACTCAGCCCGGAGCTCAGTGAGGGCACTGCCATCAGGACACCACAGAATCCCTAGCACCATTTCTCTCTGCTTGCTGGTTGCTTCTCTGCGGCGCCCTGCCGTCTGTAGCCGTGTGGCGGGCCACGTGGCGAGCAGCGGATCATTCAGCCTGGATCTCCAGTGGCAAAGTTGGCTAGCGTTTGAGACTCAATAACCAGTCCTCGGGGATGGAAATCCTTCCTCTAGGTTTCGGTGCACCCCGATTTTGCTGTAATTCCTGACAAGATAGCTTTTTGTCGTTCTAACTCATTATTCACCTGCGCAGTGTCAAGGTACATGGGGTGTGATGCACTCTATTCGCGGCCATCTTGGAATCCCAGGACTAGAATTAGACATAGGATTAGGGCTAGGTGTAGGTTTAGGGTTTGGTTTAGGTTAAGTGTTAGGGTTAGGGTTATGAATCAGTTTTGTTTTAGGGCTAGGGGTCGAATTAGGGCTAGTTTTCGGATTAATGTTAGGATTATTGCTAGTGTTAGTGTGAGATTTAGGCTTAGGTTTAGGGTTAGATTTAGAGTTAGGTTTAGATCTAGGCTTTTAGCTAGGGGTAAGGATAGAGCTAGGATTAGGGCTAAGTTAAGGGCTAGGTATAGGGTAATGGTAATGAATAGAGTTAGAACTAGGTATAAGGCTAGGGAGAGAGCTTCAGTTAGTCTTAGAGCTATGGTTAGGGTTGCTTTAGGGATAGGGCTAAATTAGGGCTGAGATTATGACTAGGGTTAGTGTTATGGTTGGACCTAGGTTTAGGGCTAGGGTTAATGTTAGGGTTAAGGTTAGGGTTAAGTTTAGGTTAAGGGATGGGATTATTTTTTTATGAATAGGGTGAGGATTAGAATTAGGATTATGTTTAGGGTTAAGATTATGATTAAGGCAATGTTTATTGCTAGGATGTGGCTAAGGTTTGTGTTAGGATTGGGAGTAGAATTAGAGCTAAGGCTAATATCAGTCTAGGGTTACAGTTAGGGAGAGTTTTAGGGTTAGGTTTATAGCTAGGTCTATTGTAAGGGCCAGGTTTTTTTGTTAGGGACAGGGTTAGAGCTATGGGTATAATTAGGGTCAGGGTCAAAGTTAGGGTTTTTATTAGATTAAGGTTTAGGGTTAAGGCTCATGTTATCATTATGGTTAGGGATAGATTAATGATAGTTTTAGGTTTAGAGTTCAGGCTAGGTGTAGATTAATGAATAGGTTTAGGGTTAGGGATAGGATTAGGGTTTGGCCTAGGGTTATCAGAAGCATTAGGGTTATCAGTAGGATAATGGATAAGGTTAGAACTAGTGATAGGGCTAGTGTTATGCTTAGGATTAGGTGTAGGATTAGGCTTAGGTTTAGTGTTAGGGCTAAGGTTAGGGTTATGTTTAGCTTTAGGTTTAAAGCTAGGGTAGGGCTTGGGTTAGGACTAAGTTTTGCAATAGGTTAGATCTAGCGCAAATGTAAGAACTTTATTAAGATTAGGGTTAGTTTTAGGGTTAATGTTAGAGTAAGTGTTGTTTTAGGGATAGGTTTAGGTTTTGGGTGATGTTTAGAGGTATAGTTAGTGTTAGTGTCAGGGTCATTGTTCAGTTTAGGGTTATGGTAAATGTGAAAGCCATAATTAGACTAGGGTTAAGTCTACGAGAAGTGTTAGTATTTGGCTTTAGGCTAAGTGTTATTTTTAGGGCTAGGGCTAGTTTTTCCTTTAGGTCTAGGGATAGAGTTATGGATAGATTAGGATTAGGTTTATTTCTAGGGCTAGTGTTACTGTTAGGTTTGGGTATAAGGTTACAAGTAGGGCTAGTGTTAGAGTTCGGTTTAGGTTTAGGATCATGGTTAGACCTTTGATTAGTGTTAGGGTAAGAATAAGGGTCAGAGTTAGGGTTAGTGTTTGGGTTATGGTTAGAGCTAGAATGAGGATTAGTATTAGGACTAGTAATAGTGTTAGGGTTTGGGTTAGGATAAATATTAGAATTAGAATTAGGATTAGCATTAGGTTTAGGGTTTGGCATAGGGTAAGGGATAGGGTTAGTGCTAGGATTATGGTTACAGTTAGGGTTAAACCTAGGTTTAGGCCTCAGATTAGGGCTAGTTTTATGTTAGGGTTATGGCTAGGGTTAGAGCAATGGCTAATGCAAGAACTAGGGTTTTTAGGGTTAGTTTTAGGGTTATGGTTAGTGGTTAAACCTCTAGTGTTAGGATTAGGTTTAAGGTTAGGGTGAAATTTAGAGCTAGTATTAGTGTTAGGTTAATAGTGAGGGTCAGATTCAGTTTTAGGGTTAGGTTTAGGACTCAATTTAAGGATAGGGTTACTGTAAGAGTTTGGTTTAAGGTTAGGGTGGTGTTTAGAGCTAGGGTGAGTGTTGGGATATGAGTCAGAGTCAGGGTTAGTATTAAGGTTAAGGTTAGGACTCAAATTAAGGATAGAGTTAGATCTAGGTGTAGTATTAAAGTTTGGTTTATGTTAAGGTTTAGGTCAGGGCTATTGTTCAGTTTTTTTTTTTTTTTTTTTTTTACTGCAAGTGTTAGGATTAGGGCTAGTTTTATGATTAGCGTTAGGGCTAGGGCTACTGTTAATGTTAGGCTTAGGCTTAGGGTTAAGGTTAGATTTAGAGTTAGGGTTAGATCTAGGGTTAGGACTAGGAATAAGGATAAGGCAATGATTATGGCTAGGTTTAGGGCTAGGTTTAGGGCTAGGGTTAGGATTATGGTAATGGATAGGGTTAGAATTAGGGATAGGTCTAGTGTGAGAGTTAGAGTTTGTCTTAGGGCTAGGGTTTGAAATAGGGTTAAATTATGGAGAGAATTAGGGCTAGGGTTAGTGTTCACCTTATGCCTAGCATTAGGGTTAGCCTTAGGTTTAAGTTTAGGGTAAGGAATGGCGTTATATCTAGGGTTAGAGATAGGGTGAGAGTTAGAATTAGGGTTAGGAGTATGGTTAGGTTTAGAGTCATGATTGAGGCTAGATTTGGGGCTAGGATGAGGGCTATGCTTTATTTTAGGGTTGAGCTAGGATTAGGGCTAGGTCTAATATCAAATCTAGGGTTATGGTTAAAGATAGATTTAGGGTTAGGTTTATGGCTACATGTAATGTAAGGGTTAGGTTTAGGGTTAGGGTAAGGTTTAGAGCTAGGGGTATTATTATGGTCAAAGTTTGGGTTATAAGTTTGGGATAGGTTAAGGTTTAAAGTTAGGGCTCAAATTAGGGTTATGATTATTGTTAGTTTAATGATAGGGTGAGGTTTAGGGTTTATGTGTGGTTTAGAATAAAGCATGGGTTTATGATTAGGGATAGGGTTAGGTTTAGGCCTAGGGTTATGGTTATGGCAATTGATAGGATTAGAGCTAGGGTTAGGGCTAGGGTTATGTTTTTAATTAGGGCTAGGTTTCAGGTTAGGATTAGGGTTAAAACTCATGTTAGGGCTTGGATTAGGGCTAGTTTGGGGGTTAAGTTGGTGCTAGGGTTAGGGGTAAGGCTAATGTAAGTACCAAGGTTACAATTATGGCTAAATTTAGGTTTGGTATTAGTGGTAGGTCTAGTATTAGGTTTAGGGTTAGGGGTAGAGTGATGTTTAGACTAGGGTTAGTATTATTGTCAGAGTCAGGGCCATTGTTAGTTCTAGTTTTCAGCTTAAAACTAGAATTAGAGCTAAGGTTAGAGTTAGAGTTAGGGTTTGGTTTAGGTTAATGTTTAGGTTTAGGGCTATGGCTCGGTTTTGTTTTAGGTCTAGGGTTAAAATTAGACTTAGAGTTAGAGTTAGGGTTAGGCCTAAGCTTAATGTTAGGGTTTGATTTAGAGTTAAAATTAGATCTAAGTTAGGGTTAGAGCTAATGATAGAGCGAGGGTTAAGGCTAGGGTTATGGCTAGGATTAGGGTTCTGGTATGGGATAGGGTTAGAACTAGGGAGGGGGCTAGATTGAGAGTTAGAGTTAGTTGTAGGGCTAGGGTTAGGGCTAGGGTTAGGAATAGGACTAAATTAATGCTAAGATTTGGGCTAGGGTTAGTTTTTGGATTAGGCCTAAAGTTACGTTTAGGATTAAGGCTAGGATTAGGGCTAGGATAAGGGCTGGGGTTTGTGTTAGGTTATGGCCAGGATTAGTGCTATGACTAATGTCAGGTATAAGCTTATGGTTGGGGATAGTTTTAGGATTAGTGTTATGGCTAGGTCTAGTGCAAGGGTTAGGTTTAGTGTAAAAGTCAGCTTTAGATCTAGGAGATTTATTAGATTCAGTGTCAGTGTTAGAGTTTCATTGAGGTTAGAGTTTAAGTTTATGGCTTGAATTAGCATTAGGGTGTGGGTTAGGGTAATGATAGGGTTTTGTTTAGAGTTTACATTAGGTTTAGGGTAATTGATAGGATTAAGGTTAGCAATAGGGTTAAGGTTAATCCTAGGGTTCGCATTAGGTAAAGGTTATGTTTAGTATAAAGAATAGGATTAGAGCTAAATTTAGGTCTAGGGTTAGGGTTAGAAATAGGTCTTGAATTAGGGTTAGGGTTAGGGTTAAAACTGAGGTTAGGCTTAGGTTTATGTTTTGCATAAAGTTTAGGTTTTGAGCTAGGGTTAGGGCTAGGGTGAGGGATAGGTTTAGGGTTACTTCTACGGATAAGATTATTGTACTCATAGGGTTAGGGTTAGGATTAGGGCTAGTGACATTATTAGGGATAGTGTTGGGGTTAGGGTAATGTATATGATTAGATGTAGATTTAGGGCTATGTTTAATGTTAGATTGAGGTTTAGTCTTAGATATAGGTCTTTGAGCTAGGATTAGGACTAAACCGAGGGTTAGGTTAGGGTTATGCTTGATA